>NW_022302260.1:0-3133 GCF_002776525.5 Piliocolobus tephrosceles | reverse complement strand
TGGTAGAATTTACTAGTGAACCAAACTGGGCTTGGTGCTTTCTGTTTAGAAGGTTATTAATTTTTATTCAATTTTAAATAGATATAAGACAATCCAAATTGTCTATTTCTTCTTGTGTGAATTTTGGCAGATTGTTCCCCCCACCACCGCCCCCAAGGAACTGACTCGTTTCATCTAGGTTATCAAAGATGTGGGCCTATGGGCATGGTGCCTCACCCCTGTAATCCCAGCACTTTGGGAGAACGAGGCAGGTGGACTGCTTGAGGTCGGGAGTTCAAGAACAGCCTGGCCAGCATGGTGAAACCAGATCTCTAAAATATACAAAATAATTAGCCAAGCGTGGTAGCACATGCCTGTAATCCCAGTTACTCAGGAGCCTGAGGTGAGAAAATCGCTTGAACCTGGGAGGCAGAGACTGCAGTGAGCTGAAATCACATCACTGCACTCTAGCCTGGGCAACAGAGTGAGCCACCACCTAAAAAAAAAAAAAAAAAAGAATAGTATGAACCTAAAGTTGTTCATATTATTGTTTTTTATCCTTTAAATGTCCATAAGATCTTTAGTGATGTTCCTTCTTTCATTTCTGACATTAGTAATTTTTGTTTTTTCTCTGTTTTACTTAGCCTGGCCAAAAACTTATCATTTTATTTTTTCAATCTTCTGAAAGAACAAGTTTGTGGTTTTATGGGTTTTCTCTTCTGTGGCTTTCCTATTTTCAATTTTATTGGTTACTGTTCTAATAGTTAATGCTTCTCTCTGTTACACATTGGATTTAATCCACTTTACTTTTCCTAGCTTCCTAAGGGGGAAGCTTAAATGACTGATTTTAGATACTTCTTTTTTTTTCTAATATATGAATTCAATGCTATAAATTTCCTTTAACCACTGCTTTTGCTGATCTTATATTTGTATTGATTTACAATAGTTGCACATATTTTGGGTGTGTGTGTGATATTTTGATACATGTATACAATGTGGAGTAATGAAATCAGGATAATTTTGATAAATTGTGTTTCCGTTTTTATTTAGTCAAAAGTGTTTTATTATTTTTATTGAGATTTCTTCAACTCATATTTTATTTAGAAGTGTATTGTTTGATTTCTATGGGTGTCAAAATTGTTCAGTTATCTTGCTATTATTGATTCCTAGTTTAACTCCATGTGGTCTGAAAGAAGACGTTTTATGATTTCTATTCTTTTAAATATGTTAAAGTATGTTTTATGGACCAGAATGTGGCCTATCTTGATAAATTCCTTCCATGTTAGCTTGGGAAGAGTTTATATTCTGCTGCTATTGGATGAAATTGTCTATAGGTGTCAATTATATTCACTTGATTGATAGTTTCACTGAGTTCGCCTGTGTCCTTACTGATGTTCTGTCTGCTGGATCTGTCTGTTTCTGATAGAGGGTTTGTTGATGTCTCCAACTATAATATTAGATTTATCCAATTTTCACAGTTCTAATGGTTTTGCTTCGCATATTCTGATCCTTTGACACATACACATTAAGGGTGGCCATTTCTTCTTTGAGAATCCACCCCTTTATCATCATGTAATATGACTTTTTACCTATTTTAATTTTTATATTTGCTTGGAAGCCTGCTTGGTCTGAAATTACTATACCGATGCTGATTTTCCAAAATTAGTATTAGCAAGGTATATCTTTCCTCATCCATTTGTTTTTAATCTACATATGTCTTTATATTTTAAGTGGGTTTTTTACAGACAATATGTAGTTTGATCTTTTTCTCTCTGACAATTTTTGTTTTTCCCTTGGAACATCTAGACCGTTGACATTCAAAGTGATTATTCATATAGTTGAATTAATATCTACCATATTTGTTACTGTTTTCTGTTCTTGCCCTTGTTCTTTGTTCCCATTCCTATTTTGTCTTCTGTTTTTTTAACTTTTGTGATTTTAATTATGTGGTTTGCATAATTGTATTTTTCTCTCATTCTTTACCATACAAAGTATCATCTTAAAAACATTTTGAGGGGTTTGCTATAGTTTGCAACATACATTCACAACTAATCCAAGCCCCCTTTCACATAACACTATACTGACCAATGGATAGTGTGTACTTTCAAATGACAAAATAATCCTATTTTCTCCCTCCCATAACTTGTATCATTGCTGTCATTCATTTTACTCACATGTATGTAAGCAAACTTATATACTCTCTCTATACACACACACACACACACAAGAACATTTGATTGAATACATTGTTTTATTTAACTCTCAGGCTTTCCCACATTAAGCCTCTGGCAATACATCAATTACAGTTCAGATTTTTTTCTTATCCTGACACTAGTTTGCCCCCACTTTCCCAGAGTAGATGTAGTTGTTAGTTTTTGCTTCAGTGAGTTATGACTTAATACATTTTGATTTAAGTTTTCTACCTACATTCACTGAGACTTAGTTTTCTTACCTGTAAAGTTTGCACAATAACAGGCTGGGTTTTTTTGTGGCGGTAAATTAAAAATTTTTGTGGAAAGCTTAACCTTCATAATGACTACAGTAGAGCCATTTCTCATCTTGGGGTAAATTATAAATCCAGCACTGAATCAGTAAAACAGTCTTCCCTAGATACTTTTATGTTTCTCTACACTTTTAAAATTAATATTTATTTCTTATTCGTTTCTGTATTTCTTCCTGATACCAATGACAGAATTACCACCCGGTCATCTAGCCAGATTTTCAGTTATTAATCAATGAATGGTAAATCTTAGAATTGCTTATATATTTCTTCCTCAGGTTTTACCAATATGAAAGATTACTTCATGTTTCATTACTTAACTTACTTCTTAATTTCAATTCATTTTCTAGCATGGATAAAAATGCATTTTTACACACACACATATACACACACTCTCTCTCCTTGATATAGAGCAAACAGAAATACATGTATATGTATATATGTGTCAAAAAATATGGATAAGAATGTATATGACAGTGCTTTTATAACAGGCCCAAATGGGAAACAAATTAAATGTTCATAAACAAAATAATTATGTACATACATTGTGGAATATTCAATTACTAAGATTTTACAGCCATGATAATAAACTACTCCTACATATAACATGGAACAATATGGATGCATCTCATACACAATAATAAAAGATGAAAT
>NW_022302259.1:0-16548 GCF_002776525.5 Piliocolobus tephrosceles | reverse complement strand
GGTGAAACCCCGTCTCTACTAACATATACAAAAAAATTAGCCAGGCGTGGTGGCGGGCGCCTGTAGTCCCAGCTACTCGGGAGGCTGAGGCAGGAGAATGGCGTGAACCCGGGAGACAGAGCTTGCAGTGATCCAAGATCGCGCTACTGCACTCCAGCCTGGGCGACAGAGTGAGACTCCATCTCAAAAAATAATAATAATTATAATAATGATAATTATAATAATTTTGCCAGCTCAAAATGCTGGATTTTTGTCATTTCTTCCTTTCCATAACTTTTATCAAACACTTAAATTTTTTGTCAACACAAAACAATACATAGTTCTGCTCACCCCAGCTGCTGGTACAAGATGGGCTGAAGGTTAAAACATAGGTATTGCCAGTTGAGATACACACAGCATCAGCAGCTGAATAATTGATTCACTGAGCAAAGCTGCTCTGTGCCAGGCCCTGTGCCAGGTGCTGAGGAACCAGCAGGAGATAGGACAGGATCTCCAGCTTCACGGAGCTCATGCCCTAGCAGCCTACGCTGCAAAAATCTCTCTCCCAAACTTCCTTACTCATGATAAAATTCACCCCGTCCCCCAAATAAAGCATCAGCGAAAACTTCCTTTTCGAGTTGGAATAGACTGTGATGAACCATTTCCTGGGAAACAGAAAATCAAAGAGGGATCCTGGGGTGGGAGATACAGGGAAGTGTCCCCTCCTATGACTCCCTAGTGTGTTGAGGGTACTTAAAGACCACCGAGACAGCTCCTCAAGGACCATGACTTGCCATGAAAGGATGCTCTCCAAAGGTAGCAGGGGATGCAGGCAGTGTGCTTGGGACAGAGACCTTCAGGGGCTCTAAACAGAATTTGTTGTACAGACCTAGGGTCCTTTCCCTGGTTCTGGGCCAAGCACCTGGAACATTTGCCTCTGCTACCCCCCGGTTTACCTAGTTTTGTGCACCTAGGAGTTGTTGAGACGATCTCCCCCCTCATGGGAAAACATCATTCTCATCTTGGTGGCTCCGTCTCTGTTAGTGCAGGGGCATCTTTTCCTTGCCATTGGTGCATCAGATGCTGTCCCTGTAGGAGAGCTGTCCAGGAGCTCCTTTACCTATAGAATCATTGTCGCATGTGACAGTAGACAGTTTTCTTTCATTTTTGGAAAACAAAAAATTTGGTCTAAAATTATAAGTAACTTGTGAATTTGTTGTCTTCCAGGTCTCCAGAGTTCTCGGAGTAACCCCTCCATCCAAGCCACGCTCAATAAGACTGTGCTTTCCTCTTCCCTAAATAACCACCCACAGACATCTGTTCCCAATGCATCTGCTCTTCACCCTTCGCTCCGTCTATTTTCCCTTAGCAACCCATCTCTTTCCACCACAAACCTCAGTGGCCCGTCTCGGCGTCGGCAGCCTCCCGTCAGCCCTCTCACGCTTTCTCCTGGCCCCGAAGCACATCAAGGTTTCAGCAGACAGCTGTCTTCAACCAGCCCACTGGCCCCATATCCTACCTCCCAGGTAAACACACACACACAGACCAACCACTACAGTGAAACAGACTGCAAGATATAGGAAGTGCATTCCTCCTCTTTACTATTTTGGGTTACACCCATTATTACAGCAAGCACCCACGAGGCCTCAAGTGCAATCTGTTCACTCTTATATGTGAAATCAGAGCAGAGCAGAAGTGTCAATAATGCAGAGTGAATTCATGATTTTCTTTTCTTTTTTTGAGAAAGGGTCTTACTCTGTCGCCCAGGCTGGAGTGCAGTGGCACAATCACGGCTCACTGCAGCCTCACCTCCCGGGCTCAAGCGATCTTCTCACCTTAGTCTTCAGAGTAGCTGGGACCACAGGCATGCATCACCATACCTGACTAATTTTTTTATTTTTTCTGTAGAGACAAGATCTCGATATGTTGCCCAAGCTGGTCTCAAATGCCTGGGCTCAAGCCGTCCTCCCAGCGTGGCCTCCCAAAGTGCTGGGATTACAGGCATGAGCCATGGCCAGCCTAATTAATGATTTTCTATTAGAATAATAGCAGATTGGCTGTGCTCATTACTCTTTAAGCAAATGTTGACCAATCTACAGTCACTAACTCACAAACTTGGGGTTGAGAGGAACAGTAGGTTAAAGAGAATGCCATCCAGAGAAATCTAAGATAACTAAGGGAAACCAGGTTAGGATTTCAAAGTTGGCATGGAAAAATCAGTCATTGACTCTGTAAGTACATTAAGCCATAGGGGAAAGCCAAAGAAAACATTTAATACCTTCCTGAAGCTTTGATAGCGAATTAGACCTCCTCCCTAATTGTCTACAGATTTGAGAAACAATACTTTTATTGTTCATTAAATACTAAGTATATTGAGGATTATATCTCTTTGTAAGGATGAAAAGAAGTCTGTTGAGAAAGAGGCACATTTAAAAGTCACACACCCATACAAAAAAGTGGAAAAATTAGCTGGGTGAGGTGGCACGCGCCTGTAGTCCCAGCTACTCCAGAGCGGAGGTGGGAGGATCGCTTGAGCCCAGGAGGTCGAGGCTGCATTGAGCCAAGATAGCCTCACTGCACTGTAGCCTGGCAACAGAGTGAGACCCTCTCTCAAAAGAAAAGCAAAGCAAAGCCCATTATAGAAACACAGGGGTTGAAACGTCCTATAAATTCTAAACTCAGAGGTGGTTCTCCTTACCGTAATCATCGAGGAATGTATTTTTAACCTTTGGTCATATCCTCTATCTGTTACAGCATCATTCCTCGCCATAAACTAATAATGATTTAGAAGGAAGAGTTGACAGAACACAACAGAGAGTTAGAGGATCTTGTTATTAGTCTCTTTTTACCAATTACTAGCTGTGGCATCTTGATTGTATGAGTAATCTCTTTTGGGCAAGGGTGAGAGGACATTTCATAATTTTTGTTTTTAAGTTTCACTGTGTCACCCAAGCTGGAGCACAGTTGCACGATCATGGCTCCCTGCAGCCTTGAATTCCTGGGCCCAAGCGATCCTCCTGCCTCAGCTGGGATTCTTCAAGTAACTGTGACTACAGGCCCATGTCACCACACCCAGCTAATTTAAAAAATTTTTTTGTAGAAACAGGGTCTCCCTGGACTGGGTGTGTGCCTCACAACTATAATCCTAGCACTGTGGGAGTCCAAGGCAGGCAGATCACTTGAGGGCAGGAGTTTGAGACCAGCCTAGTCAACATGACGAAACCCCATCTCTACTAAAAATACAAAAATTACCGGGCGTAGTGGCTCACGCCTGTAATCCCACCTACTCGGGATGCTGAGACATGAGAATTGCTTGCACCCTGGAGACGGAAGTTTGCAGTGAGCCAGGATTGCACCACTGCACTCCAGCCTGGGTGACAGAGTTACTCTGTCTCAGTTAAACTTAGAAAAGAAAGAAACAGAGTCTCCCTATGTTTTCCAGGCTGGTCTTTTTTTTTTTTTGAGACGGAGTCTCGCTCTGTCGCCCAGGCTGGAGTGCAGTGGCCGGATCTCAGCTCACTGCAAGCTCCGCCTCCCGGGTTTACGCCATTCTCCTGCCTCAGCCTCCCGAGTAGCTGGGACTACAGGCGCCCGCCACCTCGCCCGGCTAGTTTTTTGTATTTTTTAGTAGAGACGGGGTCTCACCGTGTTAGCCAGGATGGTCTTGATCTCCTGACCTCGTGATCCGCCTGTCTCGGCCTCCCAAAGTGCTGGGATTACAGGCTTGAGCCACCGCGCCCAGCCTACAGGCTGGTCTTAAATTCCTGGGCTCAAGTGATCCTCCTGCCTCAGCCTCCCAAAGGGCTGGAATTAGCCAGTGTGCCTTGTGTCAGGCATGAGCCACTGTGCCCTGCCATAATTTTTATTTTTATTTTTTTTAGAGACAGCATTTCACTCTCAGCCAGGCTCGAGTGCAGTGGCACGATCACAGCTCACTGTAGCCTTGAACTCCCTGAGCTCAGGTGATCCTCCCACCTTAACCTCCCAGGTACCTAGGACTACGGGTGTACGCCATCACACCCAACTAATTTTTGTATTTTTTTTTTTTTTTTTGTAGAATGGAGTTTCACCGTATTGCCCAGGCTAGTCCATAATTATTGTTTTCATGGTTCTTATGTTATTGAATTGCCTTTAATTTTATTTTGCAAGATTCTTTTATAAGATCTAAAAGTATTCTTGCTGTTTAGCTACGTTTTAAGGAGACTGTCTGGCCAGAGTGTCCCCTTTCAGATGTGTTTTTAATTTGTTTAATATTTAGAATTTTTTTTTTAGTGAATGTTGCTGGACACAGTGGTTCTGACTGTAATCCCAGCTACTCAGGAGGCAGAGACTGGAGGATTGCTTGAGGCCCAGAGTTCAAGACCAGCCTTGGCAACATAGTGACACCCTATCTCTTAAAAAAAGGAAACTTT
The DNA here is from genome assembly GCF_002776525.5 of Piliocolobus tephrosceles. NCBI lineage: Eukaryota > Metazoa > Chordata > Mammalia > Primates > Cercopithecidae > Piliocolobus > Piliocolobus tephrosceles. The sequence goes on along the minus strand of NW_022302259.1, from coordinate 12,157 downwards.
GAAAAGTGAATGTTACTCATGCATGTAGTTTAAAATGTCAAATAGTTCTAAAGGACTTGTTACAGACAAACAGTGGTCTTTCCCCCTGTCCTTAGGCATATTTCTCACTGCCTAGAGATGGCTACCGTCAAGCATTTTAGTTAATCTCTTTGGTATAACCATGTTGTTGTTGTTATTATTATTATTATTATTATTATTATTATTATTATTATTATTATTATTTTGAGACAGAATCTTGCTCTGTCGCCCAGACTGGGGCTCAGTGGTGCAATCTCAGCTCACTGAAACCTCCACCTCCCAGGTTCAAGCGAGTCTCCTGCCTCAGTTTCCCAAGTAGCTGGGACTACAGGTGTGTGCCACCACGCCTGGCTAATTTTTGTATTTTTAGTAAAGATGAGGTTTCACCATGTTAGCCAGACTGGTTTTGCACTCCTGACCTCAGGCAGTCTGCCCGCCTCGGCCTCCCAAAATGCTGGGATTACAGGCATGAGCCACCTTACCCGGCCTAACCATGTTGTTTTAGGCATTTTTTGTTCTACATTTTTGGTGTTAGGCATTATCTAATGACATCCTACCAATGAAGGTTAGAATTTAGTTCTCTTTCCACTCTCCCACAAACCCCACCACACACATATGTGCGCACATGAGCACACACACACACACACAATTTCCTACCCACCTTCCTCATTTATTATAATTTTGGTTAGAGCAATATTCAATATTTAGTGTTTTTATAGTGAGAGTTGACATATAGTATACCATGAAATAAGAAAATGAGAATTTTTTTCCTCCTGGGAGTTAATAAATGTCTGACTTTTTTTGTTAGCCTGGTTATCTGTACGTGTTTATGTGTATTACTAATTCAGTCCCCAACTCTTGGAGTTGGGCAGATCTCAATACATTCAAAAATAAATTCTCTAGTAGCTCTATAGGAAAGAGTGCCTGTGACTTTGTATGACTTAAAATGTCTTTATTTGATCTACCATGTAATTATTATTTGGCTGAATATAGAATTCTAAATTTGAAATAATTTTCCCTTGGAATCGATTGCCTTTTCATTTCTAAGTTGCTATTGAGAAATCCAGTGCCATTCTGACTCTTAACACTTTGCATGGAATCCCCCCTCCGCCCCAGGCTTGTAAGATCTTTTTGTCCCCAATGTTCTGAAACTTCAAGATAATGTGGCTTGGCGTGAGTCTGCATATTTGGTGGGTTCCTTCAATCTGGAAACTCACAGCCTTCATTTCTGGGAAATGTTAAAGAACATTGAAATAAAGTTTCTTCAGTGATTTCTTCCCTTCAGTTTTCTCTGTTCTCTCTCTGGAACTCTACGAATGTTGACTATCCTGGACTTTTCCTCTAATATCCTTATTTTCTCTCTCTCCTCTTTTCCTTCTCTGTGGTTGCTTCCTTGTTTGTTTTGCTTTGCTTTCTGAAAGAGTGTCTCAGCTTTATCTTCCAACCCTTCTGTTGAGTTTTTCATTTCTGCTCTCATTTTAAAATTGCTATGAGTTCTTTTTTGTTCTCTCAGTGTTCCTTTTTAATAGCATCATACATATTCCACAGATGCAATATCATATTTTTCTAAGGTTTTTAGTGGTCATTTTTTTCTAATTTATCTTCATTTTTATAATAAAATTTTTAATTGCATGAAAAGTAGAGAACATAATACAATAAGTCCTCCTATACCCATCATCTAGCCTCAACAATTAACTTTTTTTTTGTTTTGTTTTTTTTTTTTTTAGACGGAGTCTTGCTCTGTTGCCCAGGCTAGAGTACAGTGGTGTGATCTCAGCTCACTGTAACCTCTGCCATCCAGGTTCAAACCATTCTCCTGGCCTCAGCCTCCCAAATAACTAGGACTACAGGTCCACGCCACCACACCTGGCTAATTTTTGTAGAGACGGAGTTTCACCACGTTGGCCAGGCTGGTCTCGAACTCCTGACCTCAGGTTATCCACCCGCCTCAGCCTCCCAAAGTCTGAGATTACAGGCGTGAGCCACCATGCCAGCTTTGTTATCTTGTTTCATCCATACCCTGCTTTTAAAAATTGCGAATGTTTCAATATGTATCTCTAATAGATAAGGATTTTCTTAGTAGCCTAAATATTGTCATGTTGATTCTGTTTTTTTCACAACCACTTCTTCCTGCACACACATCTTTCCAAGATTGTGTGTGTCTGCTTTGGCTTCTGACTTTCATGGCAGATGGTTTCCTCGGGGCTTGGTGATCTTCGGTGCTCTGCTCACGTTTAAGAACGGGACACTGAGGGGCTCTCTCCTTGCAGTGCTACGCTAGAGCAGAGTACGAGTCTGAGGCGAAGGGAGTCATGGCGGGACAAGTGTTTAGAAAGTTTCTTCCACTCTTTGACCGAGTATTGGTTGGAAGGAGTGCTGCTGAAACTGTAACCAAAGGAGGCATTATGCTTCCAGAAAAATCGCAAGGAAAAGTACTGCAAGCAACAATAGTCGCTGTTGGATCGGGTTATCTAAAGGAAAGGGTGGAGAGATTCAGCCAGTTAGCATGAAAGTTGGAGATAAAGTTCTTCTCCTAGAATATGGAGGCACCAAAATAGTTCTAGATGACAAGGATTATTTCCTATTCAGAGACGGTGACATTCTTGGAAAGTACATAGACTGAAATAAGTCACTATTGAAATGGCATCGATGTGAAGATGCCCATTCCACTGACGTTCTGAAATCTTTCATCATGTAAATCATTTCCATATTTCTCTTTTGTAATAAACTAGTGATAACTAATGACATGCAGTGTCTCCAAAATTGTTTCCTTGTACTAATATAAACATTTCCAAATAAAAATATGTAAATGAGAAAAAAAAAAGAAAGAAAACAGGACACTGAGAAGCTGGCTGGCAGCTCTGTGTATGTGGGCAGGACTGCTGAGTGTGGTCTTCATTGTAGAATGATCTAGCTTGGTCATTTCCTTGGGAAATTTCTGGTGTCATAAGTTTTATGATCTTCTCTGGCCAGGCGCGGTGGCTCACACCTGTAATCTCAGCACTTTGGGAGGCCAAGACGGGAGGATCACCTGAGGTTAGGAGTTCTAGACCAGCCTGGCCAACATGGTGAAACCCCGTCTCTACTAAAAATACAAAAATTAGCCAGGCGTGTTAGCATGCTCCTGTAATTTCAGCTACTCAGGAGACTGAGGCAGGAGAATTGCTTGAACCCAGGAGGCGGAGGTTGCAGTGAGCCAAGATTGTGCCACTATACTCCAGCCTGGGCGACTGAGCAAGACTCTGTCTCCAAAAAAAAAAAAAAAAAAAAGATTTTCTCTCTCAGGCCTTGTCAGGTTCCCTAAAGGACACTCTTCCAACGTCCCACCTCGGCATATCTGGATTCCAGCATCCTGAGAGCCAGGTTGGGAAAGAAAGGTGGAGATCTTAAGATTTGATCATGAAGTTGCTTCTACACCCTGTGTTTTCAGTAAAGTGCCTCACCTTCTAATATCCAGAGTCCCTTAGTTTTATTCTCAGGAGTGGAACCTTCCAGTCTCCTGGCAGGCGGCGGGGTGGTGGGGGCCAGCGTGTGGAAGCACACTCAAGGCGAGGGCTCTGCAGGTCCGACTGCCCCTTACACAAACTTTGACCAGAACCTCCTGGTTTTAGCTTCAGCCTCTGCTCCCTGCTGTCCCCAGTCCCAGGGCCCTGTGGGGATTTAGTGCTATAAATGAGATTGCCTCCTGGTTTTTCCTCACTGCCAGCTTAGCATTGGGTTTTCTCAGTTCTGCTAAGCCAGTTACCATTTGGCCATCTGCTTCTCATTTTCCAGCTTTTGTCGCCATTTTCTTCTCTCCCGTTATCTTTGTCCTCGTGTTGTTTGTTATCATTTAGTGTTCTGTGTTATAGTTTAGTGTTATTTATTAATGCTTATTGCTGGTTAATGTTGTTGTAGTGTCTTAACAGGGTTTGGGGAGATGGCAGAGCTAAGGGCCTTTTTCAATCTTCCACTTTTAACCAGAAGATATGGCTATAAAAAAAAAACAAAACAAAACATGATTTTCACGGAGAAAACTGAAAGGAAATTGATTAAATTGACTGTTTTCTTGTTTAGTTATTTTAAGACAATAGAACTGGTCATTGAATGGAACATGCTTTGTGGGGAAGTAAAATTTGAGATATACTTTAAAGGAAGAGAAACGGGCTTCTCACAACATTGCACAGGACACCGCGGTGAGGGAAACCTCAGGCTTCCTCTCACTCTGACATTTCCTAATCCTAAAAGACTTAACACTAGAAACGCAGAAGCTCATTAGTGGCTTTGTGTGTTTGTTTTGCAGATGGTGTCCTCAGACCGAAGCCACCTTTCCTTCCTGCCCACAGAAGCTCAAGCCCAGGTGTCCCCGCCACCCCCTTACCCTGCGCCCCAGGAGCTCACCCAGCCCCTCCTGCAGCAGTCCCGCACCCCTGAGGCCCCTGCCCAGCAGCCCCAGGCAGCCTCCTCACTGCCACAGTCAGACTTTCAGCTTCTCCCAGCCCAGGTGAGTCCTGGCAGCAGTGTTGGTGCGGAGGGAATGCTTGTTTTGCTCTAAGTTCCAAGCTAAATGGTCACCTCCTTACTCTCTGAAGGGCTCATCTTTGACCAACTTCTTCCCAGATGTGGGTTTTGACCAGCAGTCCATGAGGCCAGGCCCTGCCTTTCCTCAACAGGTGGGTGGATCACCCCTGCCTTCCCCTCCCTTGGTGCATAAACTGTACCATGTAGGTTGTTCATTGTGTAGAACTCAGAACCAAGCAGACCAAACATGCCACTTCCCTGGTTCTGGATGTGTTCTGTGGCTAGAAGAGCCTTTCATCTTCTTTGGCCCTAAAACGCTGGCTTTGGCTGTGTTATTTAGTATCAGGCTTCAGCAGAGGAACTACTGGAATAATTGGCAGGAGACTTGATGACACTCTCGTTGTAGAACTGTAAAATCATGAACGCTGGAAGGGACACAGCACCCGCCTCCTCAGTGCCCTCATGTTGAAACTGAGGCATAGGGAGGGTGGCACCTGCTCCCACCGCAGGGTCAGAAGGTGGCGCCGCATTTTGCCTGAACCCAGGCTGGTGCACCTAGCACAGCGTGTGGCCTCCTGGGGAGACCTCAGTCCTGGGGAGTGAGGGGAGCTCCTTCTGTAAGGTATTTTCAACTCGGCCACTTGCTTTTACAGTTTAGTTTCTCCCTAACTTGACTATTTTTAATATTCCTAGATTTTATGGTATTCAATAGTATTCAGTAAGTATGGACTGGGCCCTCCGATGGATTAAGGAGTGGAAGAAGGGTTGAACAGTTTCCAGAACTTTTTTTTTTTTTTTTTTTTTTAATCTGTCGCCCAGGCTGGAGTGCAGTGGCATGATCTCGGCTCACTGCAACCTCCACCTCCTGGGTTCAAGCGATTCTCATGTCTTAGACTCCTGAGTAATTGGGGTTACAGGCGTGCACCCTTACGCCCAGCTAATTTTTGTATTTTTAGTAGAGATGGGGTTTCACTATGTTGACCAGGCTGGTCTTGAACTCCTGACCTCAAGTGATCCACCCGCCTTGGCTTCCCAAAGTGCTGGGATTACAGGTGTGAGCCACTGTGCCCGGCCAAGAACTTAATAAAATAAATTAAGATAGCTGTTTCCTAAGTAGGCCACAGATGAAGCTTTGTGGCAAGAACCAATCCTCCTTGCCTCCATGTTTTCTAAAGAGCCATTTTAGTCTAGATGGGAATCAGTGTCTCCCTGAAAAATGATGGAAACTTCTTCTTTTGAGACATTTTTTTAAATGGCTTAGAAAATTAATTTCAGGAAAGGAACCTAAAATTGGCCACAGTTATAACCAGTCCTCATAGAGGCTTTCTCATAAGGAGAAGCTTGCCTGAGTTTCCTCCTTCTGAGTGTGAAAAGGAAAGGCTTCCACTTTCTCAGTTTTCTAGAAACCAGGGAATAGGTCAGGCGCAGTGGCTCACGCCCATAATCCCAGCACTTTGGGAGGCCGAGGTAGGTGGCTTGCTTAAACTCAGGAGTTTGAGACCAGCCTGGCTAAAATACAGCAAGACCCCGTCTCTACAAAAAATACAAAAATTAGCCAGGCATGGTGGCATGTGGTCCCAGCTCTTTGGGAGGCTGAGGTGGATGGATCGCTTGAGCCTGGGAGGTGGAGGTTTCAGTGAGCCGAGATGGCGACACTGCACTCCAGCCTGGGCAACAGAGACCCTATCTTTAAAGAAAAAACAGGAAGAAAGAAACCAAGGAAGAAAAGAATCCATACTTTCTTGGTTATAGACAGAGCCTTTGAAGGGTTCCCACAGAAGGCAGTTTACAAAGGCCTTGGTGAGGCTGAGGAGACATGTCTGAGGGGCCACAGAAACCATGACCACTGGTGTCTCTTGGGATGGTGTAGTGGGCTGGGGAAAAGTCACCGCGCTGTGAGCTTCAGGGCCCCTCCTCCACCTCAGCATCTGCCTCCCTGACAAGAATATCATACATACATCACCACAAGAGCAAAGCACTCTGGGATCCTGGAAAGAAGGGAATATGTATTAGTTCGCAAGTCAGGTTTTGCTCTGGGAGCACATTGCAATACTCCCTTCCTCCTTGGAAGCAGAGGTGTGGCCTTCCTCACGTGACCTTTGATGCTTCCAGGTGCCTCTGGTGCAACAAGGTTCCCGAGAACTGCAGGATTCTTTTCATTTGAGACCAAGCCCATATTCCAACTGCGGGAGTTTCCCAAACACCATCCTGACAGGTGAGTGAGCCACCCCTCAGCTTCTTTACTGCTTTTATTTTGTTGTGTGTTTAGGTACCTTCATAAGATAGTTTAAACAACATAATATTATATAAAGCAAAAAGCGAACGTTGCCTGGGTCGACTTGACTCTTTGAGATGCAGGTGTCCAGCCTCAGAGACCGTGACGCAGGGCGGTGGGCCTGGCAGTCAAAGCCTTTTCTGAAAGATTTCATCTGGCCGAGCACGGTGGCTCACACCTGTAATCCCAGCACTTTGGGAGGCCGAGGCGGGCGGATCATGAGGTCAGGAGATCAACACCATCCCGTCTAACACAGTGAAACCCCGTCTCTACTAAAAATACAAAAAAAAAATTAGACGGGTGTGGTGGCGGGCACCTGTAGTCCCAGCTACTCGGGAGGCTGAGGCAGGAGAATGGTGTGAGCCCGGGAGGTGGAGCTTGCAGTGAGCCGAGATAGTGCCACTGTACTCCAGCCTGGGCGACAGAGTGAGACTGTTTCAAAAAAAAAAGAAAGATTTCATCTTAGGTGACTGATGACTATTCAAAAGGAAAAAAACTTGCAAAAATTGGGAGTTGTGCAACTGACTGACAAGAATGTAGACTCCAGGACAAGAACTGTGGGCCTAGGGGTGGTAAGGACGTGTGGGATAGCAGTTTAGGGGACCGTCATCAGCTGGGTTTGCTTAGTAGCCTGGAGCCTTCATGCCTCCTAAGCGTACTGTTTTCCTCTCTGGCCACCCCTTTCAGAAGACTCCAGCACCAACCTGTTCAAAGACCTCAACAGTGCGCTGGCAGGCCTGCCGGAGGTCAGCCTGAACGTGGACACTCCATTTCCACTGGAAGAGGAGCTACAGATTGAACCCCTGAGCCTGGACGGACTCAACATGTTAAGTGACTCCAGCATGGGCCTGCTGGACCCCTCTGTTGAAGAGACGTTTCGAGCTGACAGACTGTGAACAGAAGGCGGTGGAACAGAAGAATGTTTTTCTGCAACAGCCAAAATAGAATGGAATAGAATGGAGCCAGCTGACTGCTGGCTTTCGTTATCTTGACATAGAAGGAACCAATGCCACGGCTCCAGGCTTTCAGATGAGGTCCCATCTCAGACACTGTGGCATCCTCCAGATCACACAGCTATGTACTGCCTCTCCAGCCTGTGGCCAAAGTCATGTTGCAGCAGGCAGGCTGCTTGGAGCTTCCCATGAACTGGAAAGTTCACCTCCATTGCATCTTTTTCTTGGCCTTCCAGTCCATCGACGTGTAAGAGTAGGAAATATCATGTCACTGGAGGCCTCCGTGGCATTGTGTAGTGCTCAGAACCACTGATCTCCGGCTGCACCGAAGGCGAGTCCGGAGTGGGAGGCTCAGCCTGGAGTGGTGGCCCAGAGAGGGCACCTCGATGCCTGCTCTGACCTGACCCAGAGGGCAAGGCCCTCCAGCAGGGGACATTCCCAGGCTGAGCGGACCCCACGGCTCTCTGCCATGCCTGATTTACGACATGAAGAAGTTTTTGCCACAAGTCCGAAAGCAGGCTTGAGTTAGGCAAACTGAAGGCTAATTTTCATTTTCTCCCAGTTGGTTTCTGCTGCTTCAGAGAAGTACACCTTTTCCTTATGGACGAGAGGAAGAGGAAGACCATTTTATCAGTCACTGAAAAGAGTCCCCTGGCACTGATGAGCCTGAAGAGAACTATGCCCCTTCTTGGGGAGTGGGGAAGGAAGTCAGGGACCGCAGCTATCTCACACTCAGTGGCCTCCAGACAAACTCCGGACAAGCACAGACCTCCCCACTAAGAGCAGCTGGAGGAGCTGTGGCTCTGTGGGCTGGGAGTTTAATGTCACCCCCCGAGACCATAAGCTCCTTGAGGGCGGGGACAGTGCCTTATTCATTGTTGAACCCATAGCACCTAACACGTGCGTGGCAGCACACTCGTGTGCTCAAGTGAGTGCTGCAGAACAGCGTGTGCAGTGCAGGATGAATGACTGCGTCCGCCATGCTGTAAGGCAGGCTCATCTCTAGCTATCCCCCTTCCCTGCCAAATCTTCTCAGAGCTTTAGCTTTTCTAGCACTCGTGCCTATGGTGAAGCATGCACTTTAATATGCTTTTAACACTAGGTGACCAAATCACAGTGAAGCCGGGCACTGCGTTCTCCTTGGGCTGTGCTCCATGCGGGTGGGTGGGAGCTGTCTTCTGAGTACATCCGAAAGGGCTGAGCAGGTGAGGGCCCTGAGGGACCCTGTCTGGGCCCCACCCAGGAAGATCCTCCCTCTCAGATCCATGTTTGGCTCTAAATTGCTTCAAGTAGAGATTCATTCTTTAAGGTTGAAAAAATAGTTTATAGTAAAACGAAGGCCTAATTCATGGAACCATCATTAGTCATTAATACCCTCTCATAAAATAGATGGACCAGATTTCAACCACCGCCTGCCTCCTCTAACTTAGGTGAAGCCAGTAGGTTTGAAGGGGGCAGAGCACTGCAGGGGAGGGATCTAGGCTGTGAGAGGACAGGGTAGAGAGGAGGAGAACCCTGAAGGAGAGACGAAAGATGCCAGGATTTTTGCTTGGACAGCCATTGCCCTTCCAGGAGACCCTGGAGTGTATTGAGGGTCGCTGGACGGCTCCACCCAGAGGAGCAAGGCTGTACAATGAGGGTCTGAATCTGGCACACCTGTCCCTTATGTAAAAGGAGCCATCGTCACAAGAGCCTGGGCTGGTTAGCCTCTCCAGACCTCATTCCATTTCTATCTTCTGACCTTGCCTCTAATCTTTAAAATAACCCTCATGGGGTGCCCCTCCACCTTCCTCTGGAATCTGTTTCACATTTGCCCCAAATCTTTGCTGTGGAATTGGGAAATCAAACCAGAGTTCTCCTCGCCTGATTTCCAGCTCAGGAAGGGCCTGCTGGCCTGCCCTTGCCAGCCCTGTTCCCAGTTACACTTTCAGATCCCTTTGTGCTCGAGACCTCAGAGGGGAGACTTTTTGTTAAAGAGCCTTTAGTGGCAATGCTACCCAGCTCCCCAGTGTGCCAAAAAAAGCCAGCTCCTGTGTCAAAGGGCTCCCAAACCTGATCTCACTCCCAACAGGGGATGGTGCTGATATTATAAGAGTTGTGTTTTTATAAAACAGTTCTCAGCATAGTCCACTTTTCACATAGTGCCTTACCCGTGGGTATCATCATATCAGGGTCCCAGTTCAATTTGTCTGCACAGCAGCCACCCTGCCTGGCAACAGGAGACCCCAAGACCTACACAGTGAACCCCACTGCCCCACAGGGGTTCTCCAGGTGACTTGTGAAAACAGGCCTCCAAGGGAAGGGATTTATTTGGGGGCGTATAGTAGGGGCAATATGGTTTAGCACTGAATTCAGTTTGTCCTTAGGTCTACGAGTGCAGTCTTTTCTTGTGAAAGGTTTTGGGCGTTGTACAACCCACTCTGCCTAGAAGGTGTGGAGGACTCCCCACGGGCAGGGTCGCCCTGGCCCGCAGCACGTGAGCCTGCACTCACTGTGGCCTTTGTAACAAAACCAGGTGTGGTCCTCAGCATTTGAAGCAGCTGCATACTTCATAGTAAACTATTTTTCAATATTTAGTGTTGTCACAAGAAATCGATCATTGTACTACTCTCACTTATAGCAGTTAAACAGCATAGAACTAAAAACCTGTCTGCATTTCCATTTTTTCTTTCTGTATGGTTGTGGGTTTTAGGACATAGAGCGTTAGAAGGGTTTCTTGATCATGTCATGAATTCTCCTTTGTCCTGTTTCTCCTGTTTCATTTCTTCTGTATATTACCTGAGCTGTATATTACCTGAGCTGATGTTGTATCTTCAAGTCCATATGCGTATTTGCAGACCTTTCCCATTCCCACTCTTGTTGGCTCTTCTGATTTATGCACAGATGGTTCCCAGCATGTGTCCAGTGTTTCATGGATGGGACCATCCCAGCAACTAATCAGACTTCCTGCCAGTGTCCTGACCCCCAGGGCACCCTGTTCAACCATATTTAAAGATTGGAATTTGTATAAAGTTGCTTCCAAGTTTTATAATGCATCATTTTACATCTTTCGTAATTAAAAGCAGCACAATGAGGTTGTCTCTGCATTTGGTGGTGTTTTTCTTCACTTGGATGAGGGGTTGATGGGGAGCCTTGCTCTCACCGCCTCCTGCACAGCTCAGCCTGCAGCTGGGATTTGGGGCCTTGGCAAGGCAGGCCCTGCACCAGCTGTGGGTCAGGCCTTCTTGTTATACATGGAGGGGCACTCAGTTCCCTTAGCTGGAGGCAGCTCAGTCTCCTGCCTCCGCAGCCAGCACCCCTCCACATGTCTGCCCACCGCCCTTCCTCCACCAGATGCTCCGTCCTGGGTTGGCCTCTAGCCCTGTCCCTTCCCCAGACCCCCATCCCAGCAGGGTTCAACGCGAACAGCCACATCCAGCGCTTGTCATAAAGGTGACTGTCTCCTGAAATCTTACTTGGAAATCCTGTCTCTCTGATTATAACTTCCTGAGACCCCACTTCCACTCTGGTCCGCACACACCCTGTTCTTTGACCCCACTGAGAATTCTTCCCTGTCCCCTCTTCTCAGCCTGCCCGTCCTCTCCTAGCTTTCCTTGCTTCTGCCCGGCCCCACCTGGCTCATGGCCTACGTGACAGCCACAGGCCTCTTCTCCTGCCACCACACCACTCTTCCTCCTCAAGACCTGCCACCACATCACTCAGGCTGAGCTTTCTGTTGCTGGGAGCCCTGTGGGAAGAACCAGCACTTCCAGGCTGTGCTGACCCAGCCCTCTCCTGCCGCATGGGGCACCCACGCCATTCTTTCCTCAAGACTCATCAGACCACATGAGGGCTTCTTGCCTCCTATCCAGGCCACCTGGGTCAGCTCCCTCCATGTCCCACCTGCTCCCCATTCCGTCCCATAACCCGTCACGCCTTCCCCAGCGTCCCTCCGCCTTACAAGGTCCCATTTCCACATCAATCTGACCTTCCCAAAGGACTTGCTGATGTTCTGGGGCCTTCTACTTAGCCTCCTCTGATGGTGCCTCCCCATCAGCCTGTGAAGATGTCCAGTCTCCTTCCTCAGAACAGAAAACACCCCTTTCCCCACCAGCTACGCCTCATGCCACAGCCCTGTGTCCTGCCTCTCCTGGAGGAGTGCTCCTGCTCAGCTCCCTTCCGCCTGCAGCCCCAGGGAGCCCTCCAGGATTCCCTGCTCTCCTGCCTCTGTCTAAGGCCCTCTGATGTCAGCTGCATCCCTGAAGCCCTTCGGCCACTCCCTCCCTCCAAAATCCTCTCTGGCTCCAGTAAGGCTTTTCTCCATATTCTACCACCCAGGCTATGCCTGTCTCCTATCATCCTCCCCTTCTACCATCCTCTGCTTTCCATCAACCATCCCAAACCACCTTCTCCAGCCCTCCAAGCCTCCTCC
>NW_022302257.1:0-6514 GCF_002776525.5 Piliocolobus tephrosceles | reverse complement strand
TATAAAATTGCCATATCATCTTACATATCAAATTAATATACTAATAATAAGTTAGAATAAATAAAACTGAAAATTGTAAACTTGCTACCAATGCTAAAAAAGAGGTTCCATTGAAATGCTTGCGAGAAGAAGTTTAAATCACTCATCTAGCAAATGACGTATTTCATCACTGATCAAAGTTAAAAATGAGGAAGTGTCTATAATGTTTTTCTACTCCCAAAGCATTTTGAGACGTTTTTTTCTATTCATTTTTCTATCTCCAAAGCATCTTGTAGTCTTGTGGAAGTTCTTACTCTTTTTTCAACTAGGATGAGACAGGATTGAGGACCACAGACCTGAGATTATTTAAAAAATAATTCATAGAGGAAGAAAGGAATACAATAAGCATCTGATGATATGTAGCAGCAAACCTTTTGGACAAGGAGGGATTTCAGGTGATGGGAACTGAAAAAGCCAGGATAGGAGAGTGGACATTGAAATTTGAGTCAAATATAGAGAGAAGATTTCCATAGAACATGAGAAGACAAATTTATATTTCAATTTAGAATGTTAATCTCTCATTTACTGTATGAAAATGTTTGTTGCTTGTCGTAAATAGAATAACAGTCCCCCCAAAATGCCCATGTCTTAATCTGTAGAACCTGTGAATTAATAATTATTTAATTAATATTTAATATTTAATAATCATTACGTGGTAAAAAAGTAGGCCAAACTTAATCACATGATTAAGCAGAGAACCTTTCCAAGCCAGGTCTAAGAGGGACGCGTGACTATATGGAAGAGGGGTCAGAGAAATGCAATGTTGCAGGTTTTAAAGATGGAGGAAGAGGTCACCAGCCAAAAAATGTGAATGGTCTTCAGTTGTTGTAAGAAGAAAAGAAAGAGATTGCCACCTGGAACCTCTAGAATGCTCTGCAGCCCATGAACATCATAATTTTAGCACAGGGAGAACTATGTTAGTCTTCTAAATTCCAGAACTAGAAGATTAAATTTGTGTTATTTAAGCCAATAATATTTGTTAATTTTTTATGACACCAATAGGAAACTAATACAAGCCAGTCTCTCTTCATTCAGATTGCATCGTAGTCTCTCATTATTACCAGTAGAGGGTCTTGACCATGAGTATTCCCCCTCTTGGCATTTTGAACAAAGAATTGGGCAAAACACATAGAAAAGCAATGAAAGAATGAAACAAAAGAAAAGACTTATGAAAATGAAGGTACACTCCACAGAGTGATAGACTCGAACAAATGGCTCAAGACCACTGGTTTCAGAATACTTTCTAGAGGTTTTCCATTGGTTACTTGGTTACACCTGATCTAAATGAGGGAGTGGCCCACAACCAGTCTGGTTGCAGGAGGTTACCAATCAGAGGCTGAAATGAAGCTACACATTTACACATGAAGACTTGGTCTACGACCAGTCTGATTGGTTGTGGGAGGGGACCAGAGATACTTTTCATTTTTCATCTGCAACACAGTGCAAAGGGAATTACCCTGATCCTTTTGTTACTTGGTTGTGGAGAGGTGGGATTTTCCTTTTGAAAAGTCAGCATATGGGCCTTAGGGTCCTCCAGACCCTATTCTCCTGCCTCATTATCACCCATAGCAGTGGTTCTTAACCACTTTCAGGTTCTCTCCCCTTAGATAACATGAAGAAAGTTCCAGACTCAAAATGGTATGTATCCACTACTTGACGGAGAATACAGATGCCAGTACAAGAATCCTGTCCTATCATGAAAGACAGTCTTGACAAGCAGTGTTGGAAGATACTCAAATGAAGGTTAGAGAAGAGAGATATAACACCAATGAAAATAATATACATAATAAAAATTGACAAAATGTTCATCAATTAGCACTAGGGCAAATTGTCAAAAGGACCATATGAATAGACTAAATTGTGTACGCCTTGAAAAGAGAAACACAAATGTTCTGAAAAGGTAAGGTACTTTTGGCAATTGAATCTACCATCACATGAAGACATCTTTATAATGAATTTAAAAAGCAGATTACTGTAGACCATTAATGTGAGAGTCAGCTTCTAAAACACACATGATTATTCACAAATATATTGTAATCTGTATACCGCAATGAGTTGTGGTATTTATGGTTCTACACTGTCATTAAGAACTTTGATATTGTAGAACCATAAAGACCCTAGATCATAAGTACATGTGTTTTACTTCCCTTAAAGTCCAGAAAAGATGGACTTCAGTTGTTACTAGGTGTAATTGCTTTAAACAGGAATAATGGAAAATTGTTTCTATGAATAGAGAGACAAACTGTACTGACATTTCAAATGTCATTAGTGCTTAATTTATCAGAAGTCATTCTTTACACTGCTTACAACGATTTATGAATTAAAGAAATTTAAATCGCAATTTTCCACATTTTTACGTGTAAATAATTTCTATAGAATTTCTGTTATCTGCTGAGATATATGTCTTCTATAAATTAGTAGCTGAAAGTTTATGATTTGAAATCATTTCCCATGGTTTTATTCTCTACAAATAAAAGTATACTGTTTGCTAAATCATTTATTTTCATTTTCTAACATTAATATAAACCTTCTCAGGAGGTATGTTGAAGAAATAAGTGCCTTCTCCTGAGAATTCTGAAGTCGGCAAAGCAATAGTGTATTTTAAACTTTGAATAAATCAATTTGCAATTAATATATTTGAATATTATTTCAGATAATGGTACCTCATATTTTACTTCACATTACAAAGTAGATCTTGAGTATATTTAAGGGATATTAGAAAGTAAAAATCACTCATGCAAGTAACATTTTGTTTAAGTTTAATATAAAAGTCACTGAACTTAGAATAGTAGAAAAACTGGCAATGAGATCTCTTTGATGTGATAATATAATGTTGGGACAAAAACATTTGCCTGATTAGATTTTCAAAGATTAGAAAGTGAAGAAAGATTTAAATTTCATATACTAATTGGTTTAGAATACCTGGAAGAAGCATTGTCTTTCATGTTTAAATTCTAAGTTTAAATTACCAAAATATTTCATGTGAAGATGAAGATAATTGGAGAATTTCTGTCTGTGCTCTTGAAACTCGGATAGTATTTCTATTGCCATTTGATTTTTTTTTTTTTTTTACATTTTCATTGGTATATAGGTATATTTTCACCAGAATTTGTGACTTTTGTTGTATTTTTTCAACAGATTTGATGATGGAAGGAAAAAGATTAACTAGTGTTCTACAGGAAAATTAATAAAAATAACTGGCAATTTTTATACTATTTTGTTGAAGATAACTATTAAATTTAGAGAAGTAGCCTTATTTTTTGACTTATTTTTCTTTCTAATCTCAGTCAGCAAGGATATATTTGACAGATATTTATGAGAACAGGAGTCTTTTAATTGGTTTAAGTAATTTTTCACCTCCAATAAAGATTGGGCATCAGCTTTAGTGGGTGATTCCTAACTAAATAACTATCTACTAACAGATATACACAAAGACAATATAATGAAATTCATGTTTTTTTCTTTGGGTGGTACAGTCAATGCAATTTAATGATAGAACAGAAATATTTAATGTTAGGAAAAGCTCATGGACTTACCTGTATAGGAATAGTCAACTTCTCCATTTATATCACTAGTTTACTTATGTACTGTGACTACCACAGAGACAGTCTACAGTAGAAAGACTTTTCTGCTTCAACAGCCATTTATCCTCAGATACACGCCTGAATTCACTCGACAAATACCAAGTGCTGGTCACTGAAGACAATGAAGGGAAGTGTTCAAAAGAGAATGTATTTGGTTGACTTGAGGTTGTTCATTTATTGAACCAACAACCCTAGTAGGCTGAGCCTATCAGCATTCAGAACCATGAAAGTAGACAAGACAGTATTATGTAAGTCACTAGGTTTTTGGTCTTAAAACTATTTTCCTATGCAGTAATAAAGGAAATATACATTTTAATGCATGTTGTGACTCTTCTATTAGCAAATATCTAAAGTGTTAATGAAATTATTTTACTTTGTGAATTTTCAGGTAACTATGTAGTCTGTACTTGAATAGATAAGTATTCAGCATTCTTCTCTGTGACAAACTGAACTCTAAACAATGAACTCTGAGCAAATAAACAATGATGCCTTTCTCCCTTTCCTTCAGGTATGCAGGAAATATTAGAATGAATTAGCTTTGATGTCCATATTCCTAGCTACCTTCTAAGACACAATCTTGTGTTTTATGAGTGAAGAATAGATGAGACTGGTTCAGACCAGCTTTTGCAGTTAGGTGATAGGTCCTACTACATCCCCAAGAAAAGGCACCATAGGGAATCCTGAGTGCCCGAGATTAACCAGAGGTAATTCACTTCCAGAAAATTATGCTGAGTAGTAAAAAACAATCCCAAATGATTGCAATCTGTATAATTCCATTTACACAACATTTTCGGAAAATGACAGGTTTATAGAACTAAAGAACAATTACCTGGGATTACTACATAGGGGTGTATGTGAGATCAAAGTGGATGTGGCTATAAAAGGGCCGCATGAGGGACACTTGTGGTGATGCCCTTAACACCCAGAGAAAGAAAAAGAAAAGGAAAATAAGTATACTTCAGTGTTTCAAATAGGACAATGTTTTAAATAAATCCAGAGAAAAAAGACAAAAATTATTACTGTTCATGACTGGAGTTAGGTATGTTTTCAAACTGAAGTCAGTTGCATTTTATCTCAGTGTATAACAGTTTAGATCTTTAATATTTGGTATGTGTTATTATATGATATAAGAGTTACTTTTAAATTATATTATTGGCTTTGAGATAGAGACTTATATACTGCTGTTAACTAAACATACAGTAAGATCCTATGTAACATTAACCAATTTTTAAAATGGCAACAGCTTGCAAAACTACAGTACAGGAGCATAATTATATGCAGAACACGTCCATCACCCCAAGGGTTCCTCCTGTGGCCCTATGATAGCCACAGAAACTTCAATCTCGCCTATAACTCAAGTGCAGTAACCCTAGGCAGTTGTTCTTCATATCAGGAATTTCATCATTTCAAAAGTGTGGTGTAAATGGAATTACATAGTACAAATCCTTTGGAATTGACTCTATTCACTCAGCATAATTCTCTGGAGACTTAGCCAAGCTGTTGCCTGCATCAATGATTAAATGTCTTTTTTGCTAGTAGTATTCCATGGTGTGGATATACCATGGTTTGTTTAGGAGTTTACCTGTTGAAGGACATCTGGAATGTTTCTGTTTTTTTGACTATTACAAATAAAGCTGCTATAAACATTTATATACAAGTTTTGTGGAAACACAGATTCTCACTACTCTGGGAAGAATGTCTAGGAATACAATGGGTAGTGGATATCATAGTCCAAGGTTTACACTTTAAAGAAACGGTCAAAGTGTTTTACAGAGTGACTATATCATTTTGCATTCCCACCAACAATGTATGTGTGATCCAGTTGCCCACACGCTCACCAGAATTGGTGTAGTCACAATTTTTTACTTTAGCCATTCTGATAAATGTGTAATGATATGGCCTTATAGTTTTAATTTGCATTTCACTCATGGCTAGTGATATTGAACATCTTTTCATGTGCTTATGTATAGCCTCTTTGTGAAAATGTCACTATGCTCTTTGTCCATTTTCTGATCAGATTATTTCTTTACTACTAGAATGTTTCTTCTTTCTGTGTTCTAGCCATTAGTTCTTTGTCAGATATGTTATTTGCCATTATTTCACTGTAAGCTTTACCTTGTATATTGTTCTTTTAACAGTGTCCTGGGCAGAGAAAAAGTTTTAATTTAATTAAATCAAATTTAACAAGTTTGCTTTCTAAGGATAGAACTCTTTGCTTAGCATGAATTCCTAAAGATTTTCTCCTTTTTCCCAAAAGTTTCATGGTTCTTTATTTTTCCTTCATTTGTTGAAAAGGCTACCTTTTCTACATTGATTGTTTGTGTGCCTTTGTAAGAAATCTGCTGGATATGTTTGTGTGGGTATTTCTCTGGGTCAATTTCATTGAACTTTCCAAAGAAATAATTGTATTTTATTTTTTTAATCTATCATTTTCTTATTTTTCAATTTCATTCATTTCTGCTCTTTGATACTTTCTTCTTCATGCTTGCTTTGGATTTATTTTTTACTCATTTTTCAAGTTTCTTGGGTTGCTTAAATTACTGACATGAGAGTTTTAATCTTATCTAATATAGGCAGATAGTGCCACAAATATGTCTCTTAATACTGCCTTAAGTGCTTTCCACAAATGTTATATACTGTGTTTTTATATTCATTTACTTATATATGTTTCTTTCCTTTGTGTTTTTCTCTTTGGCCTACAGATTATTTAGGAATATTGTTTAATTTTAAGTATTTTAAGAGTTCCCTGTTGTTGATTTTTAGTTTGATTTCTCTGTAGTCAGGGAATACACTCTATATAATTTGACATCTTTTAAATGTATTGAGATTTGTTTTATGGCCCAGGATATAGTTTTTCTTTTCTTTTCTTTTCTTTTCTTTTTTTTTTTTTT
>NW_022302256.1:0-1495 GCF_002776525.5 Piliocolobus tephrosceles | reverse complement strand
TATTTCTAAAAAAAAATTTTCGAGGCTGGGCGTGGTGGCTCACGCCTATAATCCCAGCACTTTGGGAGGCTGAGGGGGGCGGATCACCTGAGGTTGGGAGTGCAAGACCAACCAGATCAACATGGAGAAACCCCGTCTCTACTAAAAATACAAAATTAGCCGGGTGTGGTGGCGCACACCTGTAGTCCCAGCTACTCAGGAGGCTGAGGCAGAAGAATTGCTTGAACCTGGGAGGTGGAAGTTGTGGTGAGCTGAGATCACACCATTGCACTCCACCCTGGGCAACAAGAGCAGAACTCCATCTAAAAAAAAAAAAAAAAAGAAAGAAGGAAAGAAATAGGGTCCTTACAAGTGTAACTAGTTAAGATGAGGTTATCCTGGAGTAGGGTGGGTTCTAATCCAGTATGACTGGTATTCTTATAAAAGGGGGATATCTGGACAGAGATAGCACTTGAGGAAGGTGGAAGTGGATATTGAGGTGAGGCTTCTGCAGGCCGAGGACTGCCAATAACTGCCAGCAGCCACCAGAAATGGAGAGAGGTGTGGGACAGATTCTCCCTTACAGTCCGCAGAAGGAGCTGGCCCTGCTGACGCCTTCATCACGGCCTTCTGGCCTCCGGAAGTGGGAGGCAATACCTGACTGTCGTTGAAGCCCCTGAGTCTGCAGTACTTTGTTACAGCAGCTCTAGAAACTGATGCAGTATATGACAGCCAGCAAGGGACGACAGAGTGGCTCCCCGGGGCTAAAATGCAGGGCTGTGTGTGGGGAACGAAGAAGGCAAAACACGCCTTGGGAGGTGGTGATACCCTGGCAAGGGGGCCTTTCAGTGTCCTCCTGAACTGCAATGAGCTGCAGGCACCATGACCCTAAGCGCCAGGAGAGAACCAGGAAAGACCGTGAGGCAGAGAGGGGCCAGGCAGGACAAGGGCACAGGCAGAGCCTGCAGAATCATCAGATATTCTGGTCCAAGCCCACAGTAAATAAATGCTCATCTGTTCCTCAGCTGGGCAGAGGAAATGAAGATGAAACGCCAACCATGCCACTAGAGCTTATTTTGAAAAGCTATACTTTTTAAAAAAAAGTTGGTTGGGGCCAGGCGTGGTGGCTCAAGCCTGTAATCCCAGCACTTTGGGAGGCCGAGACGGGCGGATCACGAGGTCAGGAGATCGAGACCATCCCGGCTAACACGGTGAAACCCCGTCTCTACTAAAAAATACAAAAAAACCGGCCGGGCGTGGTGGCTCAAGCCTGTAATCCCAGCACTTTGGGAGGCTGAGATGGGCGGATCACGAGGTCAGGAGATCGAGACTATCCTGGCTAACATGGTGAAACCCCGTCTCTACTAAAAAACACAAAAAACTAGCCGGGCGAGGTGGCCGGCGCCTGTAGTCCCAGCTACTCAGGAGGCTGAGGCAGGAGAATGGCGTAAACCCGGGAGGCGGAGCTTGCTGTGAACCGAGATCGCGCCACTGCACTCCAGCCTGGGCCACAGAG
>NW_022302255.1:0-2708 GCF_002776525.5 Piliocolobus tephrosceles | reverse complement strand
TGCACATGTACCCTAGAACTTAAAGTATAATAAAAATAAATGAATAAATAAAAATGCGTGACAAAATGATATTTGGTTAGTGTACACATGTCAAATTTTTAACACTTAAGCAATTCAAGGACTAAGTTTTTGGGCATTCCAATGTTTTTAGATCAGGAATTGAGAGAACACAGTGAAGCAAATGCAAAGATAAGAGTATACAAGGACATTCAGGAGAGTGGTGACAGTATGGAAAAAGTTACAAATTGCGTATTAAAGATGAGAATGGCAAATACTGCAGATAGATCAAGCAAGATGAAGACTAAGAATTGACTATTGTAATCAGTGATTAAGAAGTCATTGCTGACCTTGTACTGGAAGTCTTTTACAGTGATAAGAGCAATAGGCTTGCTTGGAATGGGCTCAAGGGGTAATATGAAAAGAAGCATTACAATAAATGAGGGAAGTGAAGTGTTGTAAGGAGTGTTGTTGTCAAGAAAAATACCAGGTTTTTATATAAAGCAGAGGGAGAGGCAGGATCAGCAGTGAGCTCAGCAGTTTTTTAATTTGTTTTAAGATAAGAGAAAAAGCTACATCTTTCACATAGATGTGAAAGATCATGCACACAACTAAAAATAAAGCAAAGGTAAAAATTGAAGAAATGGGGTACTTTAGGAAAATGGTGATAGTAGAATCTATGGTAGAACTGAAGGTGTTGCCTTTGGATAGAAGCATGCATTACTTATCTCTAATGAAACAGGAAAAATGTATATATTGTCATACAAAACTATTATAAGGTTGTAATAGTGGTGGAAACAACTAGAAGGTATTTTGGCTGCTAGAATTTCTTTCGTAAAGCAAGAGCTGACCTCATCAGATAAGAGTGTAGATTTTGGAGGTTTGTGAAGAAAGGACACGGTCTGAAATGGTCATCTAGGAAGATGGCAGATTGAATGGAGAATGGAAACACCTAATACAATTGTTGAGCAGCCGTAGGAGTATGTAAGAAGCTGGCAAACATGCTTCTGTATGTGAACAATCTGCATGATAGTGTGTTTTACACCACTAAGCTCAAGTAGGTATATAGAGGTTCCAGGTACGCAGAGAATGTGAACTAGGATTGTGGTGTTACTAAGGGAGTCGAAGACATCAGTGAGGGATTGATTATAATGTTTTACTATGAAATTTAAGCTGGGTAAAGATACAAAAGAAGGTAAGAAATAGGAGAGGAATAATGTAATACAAGAGGGGCAGTAAACCTTAAGTTCTGGTTATTGGTGTTGGGATCTTACAGCATGTAAGCTAGTGAAGGGGTGGAATTAGAGAGGAATTGAAATTGACACTATGGAAAGTGTGTGCTTATTAGTAATGGTAAGTTCTAGGGTACAAATATGATTGTTGGGTAAGTTATTCATGTCAATATTTAAAGCATCGAGAGTTATGAAAGTAGTCATGTGGGACAGACAGCCGAAATTCTATGGGATGTGAGATGAGCCTAAGTGTCTATGATATTTGTTAGAAGGAGGATGACATCAAATTTAAATCTGTTGTTCCTAGGGATGAAGAAGGAACATCATTGGAGCTAGGTGTTTTGGAAGAAAAGGGAAGAAAAGAGATTGGATGTGACACAGAGGGTATTTTCGCATCTCCATAGTATTAGGAGTAAGGAAAGTGAAACAGCTACTAGTTGAGAATCTTACAGGAGAAGCAGTATTCTTGAGGGTAGGGAGTTTCCTAAAAGCACTAATAATACAATAAATAAAATGTTTTAAAAAAGTGATTCAGATGATTTTATCAATTATTTGTTTCTGTTTAACAAACCACTAAATCTTAGGATTTAAAGTAGCAACGCTTTCCCCCCCCCCTCATAAATCTACACCCCAGCCAATAGGTTCCACTGATTTGGGACAGAAGCACTGATCAGAATTGGGCTTGCTCAGGTGTTTGCATTCAGTTAGTGAATTGGCCAGGGCTGGCTGGTTACTATGCTTTGCCTGGAAAAACCTGAGTTCTGCTCCATGTGTTTCTCATATCACTCCAGCTACCATTCCCTCCACCCATGGTAACGGCAGAAGATTTGAATTAACTATTCAGAAAGAAAGCATCAGTGACTAATAAACAAATTACAAGAAGGTCATTTCTCATTACTAATCAGTGAACACACATTAAAACAATTAAAAGGTAAAATTTTATACATGTTAAGAAAGGTTTGTAAAATTCATTGTTGGTGAGCGGGATGGAAAAATACATGCTTTCATTTAGTTTCAGAGAGAGAATAAATTATTCCCCCACCTTTGGTAGGACTTTCAGCCATGTGTATAAGTTTTTAAATTGAAGCTACTTTTTAATCTCAAAACTATTCTTCAAGGTATCAACCATAAAAGAATATTCATTATAAAAGAATACTCACAGTACTTATAAAGACGTTTAAAGATATTCATTGTAGCATTGTACAAAATATCACACATTGTAAGAAGTTAAATGTGTAAGATTGATTGAATACAGCAATTCCTCATGCATGAGTCAAAGACTTAGATGAAAACAAGTGCCACACTCAAATTAAGTAACTGAACATATTTTAATAAAGGCATTGTTTACAATGATATGGGTACAAGTTTAGGAAAGCCAGAAAGGGAAATGTAGTATCCTGGAGTTTATAACTATGGAAAACTCCCAGAATCGCTTGACCTAATGGGAAACTCATGACAGCTGTGTGTAGAAGGCCACCT
>NW_022302254.1:0-1665 GCF_002776525.5 Piliocolobus tephrosceles | reverse complement strand
AATATAAAACATTATTGCTCGTTATGTACTCATGCATGTATACCAGAACAATATGTCATTGATCAAAGCGAAATAGAATTTTGTAGTAATGATAAAAATACATTTCAATTTAAGGTTTTTGATTTTTATTATGCAACATCTCATAGTTTTCGTATGCATGATGCGCATTTGAAATCTTTCGAAAACGTAAGTAATAAAGATATTGATTTAAGTGTAGAAAGGCAGAAAAATGAGATTAGTGAGAAATTCGAAAAGGTACAAATTTTAGAAAAAATGTTTTCAAATGTAGAGAACAATACATCACATGGCACAAATGTTATAAATAATGAAAAAGATAATATAATTATGCAGAATAATTATAGAAATCAAATTTATGAAGAAAATTGTATTAATAGAATCAAATGTATAAATATTGAAAATGTGTTTGATAAAACTATTTTACCAGCAAATGAAAATATATTGAGTAAAAAGTTCACCCATACAAATGCAATTAAACCAAGGAAAAAAAAAAAAAAAAAAAAAAAAAACGACGCTGAGAAAGATCTAGATAATGATGAACATAATATCCAATAACATATTCCACCCAATCTTAAATAAATGGAAATAAAATTATTTTAAAAAAAAAAATGCGATAGAAGATATGTACCATACATTAATTATATGTAATGTGTACATTTTCGTAATTAAAAAAGTATAATAAAATAAAATAAAAAGCATAACAAAAAATATATATTTTTTTTATGAAGACATATATATTCACTTAAACACCTTTTGAAGATCCTATTAATTGAACACATATCAGAAGTGAAATTCGTTTTAAAAAAAAAAAATAAATAAATAAAAAAAAAAAAAATGTTACATATCTATCTATCTATCTATCTATCTATATTAAAAAAAAAAAATTCTATGTATTTATATTATAAAAAACTGAAATAAAAACAAAATGATAGTTTATTAAATATTTTTCATATTAGCAATGATTTGTTATAATTTAGCATAGTTATATATTACAAAGCATATAAAACATATAATATATACTACACCCATCATTTTTTCTACAGTATATAACATAAAGCAAATAGTTCATAGCAACTTATTTTGATAATTTATTATATTTTTACTTTTTTTCTTTTATGTTTTTGTGCAATTTACCCATTTGTTACAGTAGCAAGTTCAAGAATTATTAACCCGTTTCGATTTTTATATTAAATTACTTCATATATATATACATATATATGTACCGATATGGACTAAGGAATAGTCATAAAAAAGGAAATAGTAAAAAGTGCATCAAAAAAAAAAAAAAAAAAAAAATATATTGATAATAAATATGTTTCTTTTTTTGTTTCTTTATATAACATATTAGTATCTTCCATGTTAACTTTTATTATGTAATTCTTTTTTATTTTTTTTGTAAATATTTTTTCCAATCGATGTATTTTTCACATGCATTTTATTCTGAATCTTTATAATACAGTTCACAACATGTTGCGCACGTGTTGATGTATATATATATATATATATATATATTTCTGCTGCTGGGAATACATGCTTAAATGTGTATACACGTGTATTCATTTTATATTTGCATATCTTTATTAATCATGAAACATTAACTAGGCTTTTCTTCTTTTCATAAATATGTTTTTTTTTTTTTTTTTTTTT
>NW_022302253.1:0-8581 GCF_002776525.5 Piliocolobus tephrosceles | reverse complement strand
TCATTGTGAAGGTCCACATTTCACCCACATGTAGCTTCAAGGGAATACTCCAATTCTGAAGAGTTTCTAATGTCACTTTATTTGCTATTTATTTTTATATATTTTCATCTTTGATGACAGTCAATACCACAGGAATACTTTGTAATTTCACTTTTGTACTTTCGATACAGGAACTAACTTTCTTTCTGTGTGACATCTTCACCATGTCTTGTATTCTCAAGCCCATAAGCCTCTTTCTACAAGTTGTTACTTCATATAGAATACAATTGAATTTGTATTTGATAAATAACAGTGAATCTCAATACTCAATAATATTTTCAATGACTTTGAGTTCAAAGATAAGGTCATTGCTAACTAAAGTTGAAAATAGATTCTCTTAACTCTCTTTATATTTTATAATAAATATTTTTTAAAAAATCATAATACTTCCTAGAATGGAAATTGCAATAGTTCTATAAGGCTACTATGGGTAATTTTTTTTTGTCTTACTCTTATAGTCCATTTAAAAATTTTCACACTTTTTCTTTTCTTCACTTGGGATTGATTAGTTCAACCATTAGATTTAAATTGCCTACTGAGATTGTGTCTAGTCATTTGGTAGGCAGGAAATAATTATTGCACGCTGAATATCTCTGACTGTGGGGACTCTAAGTTCTTCTTGCATGTAAATCCTTAATAATTACAATACAAATGAGTGAGTGTAGGTAATTTAATCATCATTTCTGGGTCTAGTATCTCTTTGATATTCTGGAACTGTCACCATCAAAATGAAGTGTTGATTCTACGTTGTCTTCATTTGAAATTATTACTCATTATCTGGTACTAATTGTTTAGTTCACAACGGTTGCTTCAGTGATATAAATCACTACACACATTATAATTTGTACAGGAATTTCTATTACTGAGTCATATGCTATCTAGATAAGGCAAAGTTTTGTTTAACATAAATAAAAGTAATTGTATAACAAAAAAGTTTCCTTGGCAACGATAATCTCTATGATTTCTCCCAGGATGATGATTCTGACTTGTGTTGTGACCCTCTGTTATTTCTGGGAAATATTATTTCTGCCGACGTGTGACTGGCAGTGAACATTAAATCCTATTTGAACAAATGAGATCTTGAATTTATTGAACCCTGTTTCTTGCACTGCGGTGTATTTGTAATCAATTATTCCAATTCTTCCAGTACCCAAATTACTTGAATGACATTGGAAAACTGATACTAAACCAAAACAAGACAGAGCTCCAGAGATGCAGAATGTATTAAAAAAGGAAAAATATACAAGATATAAAAATCATATGAAGTTAAAAAAATACTTATAACATGATGGGATAAGTTGGATATTATAAATGAAGATAAGAGAATAAGACAAAACAGTGTGCAATCACTTTGTGTTTTCCAGAACATATGTGGGCAGACTTTAAAATATTATGAAAATATTAATACAATTATGGGTATCAAAGTCTAAATGCATATCATTGAAATGAGAAATATGAAAGTTGAAAAATAAAAATCAAAAGAATATTGGGTGGTACATCAATAGATAAGGTTAAAAGAAGTCAGCGAAATTCAGTCAATTAGCGAGCTGAGATAATGGTGAATGAATTCTACAATACATCACACAAGTGTGTGTGAGTATGTGTGTGTATGTGTATAAGACAGAAGAGGGACAGGGAACGGGAGAGGAAGGCAAGGAGAGAAAATAAAATTTAATACACAAAAGAAGACATCAAATTCCATCAACCATCAGTACTTGTTATACACAAAAGTGACAACAGAGTGGGGAGAGTAGGTAGGAAGATAGTGAACACATAATTTTTAAAAGTTCCTTTAAAGGCTCTGAAAAGGAAGCACAAGTCCTTAGATTTGTATTGTCTACCTAAAATAAGAAAGTAAATGTAAAATGATCAATACGTTGTCGTATTAGAAAGAAATTTCAGAACACCAAGGATAACTCCATTGGAAGTTCTACGGGATGGGATGGAAGTAGAGGCTGCTACGAAATGAATAACAGCAGACAGACATCTGGATTCTCATTAGTAATAGTAAGTGCGAGACTTTGAAGAATTATCTGTCTAAATGTGCAGTATGACTATTTCACTAGAACTCTTTCTTTAACCAAACCAACATTCAACTGTGAGCACAAGATAAAAACACTGAAAGCATGCCTAAACACACAGTGTTTCCCAGTGTCCACCCCTGTCTGGAAGAATTGCTGGAGGAGACATTTTGAAAAAAGGAGCAATAAGTCTGAGAGAGAGATTGTAAAAGAAATAGTGAAGAACAATAAAACCGGTATAATTTATGCTTAGGCATAAATAAAGGTAGCTTTTGAAGAAAACAATAGGACCTTTGATTTTGGATTAAATGTATTGCTTATCTGAATGTAGAGGAGGCTTATCAATGTGCGGATACAGAAGATGGCAGGGAGTGGGAGGAAGAGCAAAATCATTGCTAAGATTCTTGATTTACATGAGAAAAATATAAAGAAAATGACTAACAAAGGCATTGCGTAGAAGTAGCAAAGCTTAAATACACATGTTAAAAATTCAAGGGGAGCCATTTAAAAAATATTAATGAGATGTCAGACTTTCAAACCATTAGCGAAAAATAAATGTAAGGTAGCTGCATGAATTCATCAAAAGACAAGAATAATATTTTTTAAAGCAGAGAAAGTAGAAAACATAAAAGAAGTTGCTAAAAATGATTTAAACATCTCAGTAATCACAAATCAAGTCAATATCTAAAAACAATTTAAATGGTTAGTTTCAAACTGGGTTTTAAATAGCTCTTTTCTTTTGTTTAAAAGAGTATTAAACATTTAATCTTAGAAAATAAAATGACTCATTAATAGAGGTAGCAAAGAAATAAAAGAATATCAGACATATGTCCAAAAAAAGGTGTGTTAATATTGGTGTTAGGACAAAGAAAATGTTAATCGAATACATTTAAGAGGACATCTTCAATATCCTTTTAAAGAGGATATTTTTAAAATCTATCACACTAGGAATATATTTTGTGCTACGCCTATTTTGGCCTCTATAAAGGAGCAAGTAATAGATACAATTTCACAGGTTTATAAAACAAAGATCACAGTTGCCTTAAACTGAGATGGCAAAGATTGTAAGAAGAAGTGGTGGTATTGATGACATTTTAGAGTCTGAGAGCTAAGTTTGGGGTATGATTGTTTTGAGTTGCGTATTAGAAAACTAAGTATACATACCAAGTAGAAAGTTGACTATAAAAGTCTTTGAATCAGTGTTAAATCTAGCTACAAAGTATAAATTTAAAAATCTCTAGTATAAAAACTGCATTTAAAAATGCGTGACAAAATGATATTTGTTTGGTGTACACATGTCCAATTTTTAACACTTAAGCAATCCAAGGACTAAGTTTTTGGGCATTCCAATGTTTTTAGAGCAGGAATTGAGAGAACATAGTGAAGCAAATGCAAAGATAAGAGTATACAAGGACATTCAGGAGAGTGGTGACAGTATGGAAAAAGTTACAAATTGCATATTAAAGACGAGAATGGCAAATACTGCAGATAGATCAAGCAAGATGAAGACTAAGAATTGACTATTGTAATCAGTGATTAAGAAGTCATTGCTGACCTTGTATTGGAAGTCTTTTACAGTGACAAGAGCAATAGGCTTGCTTGGAATGGGCTCAAGGGGTAATATGAAAAGAAGCATTACAATAAATGAGGGAACTGAAGTGTTGTAAGGAGTGTTGTTGTAAAGAAAAAACCAGGTTTTTATATAAAGCAGAGGGAGAGGCAGGATCAGCAGTGAGCTCAGCAGTTTTTTAATTTGTTTTATGATAAGAGAAAAAGCTACATCTTTCACATAGATGTGAAAGATCATGCACAAAACTAAAAATAAATAAAGCAAAGGTAAAAATTGAAGAAATGGGGTACTTTAGGAAAATGGTGATAGTAGAATCTATTGTAGAACTGAAGGTGTTGCCTTTGGATAGAAGCATGAATAATTTATTTCTAATGAAACAGGAAAAATGTATATATTGTCATAAAAAACTATTACAAGGTTGTAATAGTGGTGGAAACATCTAGAAGGTATTTTGGCTGCTAGAATTTCTTTCATAAAGCAAGAGCTGACCTCATCAGATAAGAGTGTAGATTTTGGA
Organism: Piliocolobus tephrosceles; assembly: GCF_002776525.5. NCBI lineage: Eukaryota > Metazoa > Chordata > Mammalia > Primates > Cercopithecidae > Piliocolobus > Piliocolobus tephrosceles. Next base: position 4,434 of record NW_022302253.1, on the reverse strand, counting down.
GGTTTGTGAAGAAAGGACAGGGTCTGAAATGGTCATCTAGGAAGATGGCAGATTGAATGGAGAATGGAAACACCTAATACAATTGTTGAGCAGCCGTAGGAGTATGTAAGAAGCTGGCAAACATGCTTCTGTATGTGAACAATCTGCATGATAGTGTGTTTTACACCACTAAGCTCAAGTAGGTATATAGAGGTTCAAGGTAGGCAGAGAATGTGAACTAGGATTGTGGTGTTACTAAGGGAGTCGCAGACATAGGTGAGGGATTGATTATAATGTTTTACCATGAAATTTAAGCTGGGTAAAGATACAAAAGAAGGTAAGAAATAGGAGAGGAATAATGTAATACAAGAGGGGCAGTAAACCTTAAGTTCTGGTTATTGGTGTTGGGATCTTAGAGCATGTAAGCTAGTGAAGGGGCGGAATTAGAGAGGAATTGAAATTGACAGTATGGAAAGTTTGTGCTTATTAGTAATGGTAAGTTCTAGGGTACAAATATGATTGTTGGGTGAGTTATCCATGTCAATATTTAAAGCATCGAGAGTTATGAGAGTAGTCATGTGGGACAGACAGCCGAAATTCTATGGATGTGAGATGAGCCTAAGTGTCTATGATATTTGTTAGAAGGAGGATGACATCAAATTGAAATCTGTTGTTCCTGGGGATGAAGAAGGAACATCATTGGAGCTAGGCGTTTTGGAAGAAAAGGGAAGAAAGGAGATTGGATGTGACACAGAGAGTATCTTTCGCATCTCCATTGTATTAGGAGTAAGGAAAGTGAAACAGCTACCAGTTGAGAATCTTACAGGAGAAGCAGTATTCTTGAGGGTAGGGGGTTTACTAAAAGCACTAATAACACAATAAATAAAATGTTTTAAAAAAGTGATTCAGATGATTTTGTCAATTATTTGTTTCTGTTTAACAAACCACTAAATCTTAGGATTTAAAGTAGCAACACTTTTTTTTTCCCCCTCATAAATCTACACCCCAGCCAATAGGTTCCACTGATTTGGGACAGAAGTACTGATCAGAATTGGGCTTGCTCAGGTGTTTGCATTCAGTTAGTGAATTGGCCAGGGCTGGCTGGTTACTATGCTTTGCCTGGAAAACCTGAGTTCTGCTCCATGTGTTTCTCATATCACTCCAGCTACCATTCCCTCCACCCATGGTAACGGCAGAAGATTTGAATTAACTATTCAGAAAGAAAGCATCAGTGGCTAATAAACATATTACAAGAACGTCATTTCTCATTACTAATCAGTGAACACACATTAAAACAATTAAAAGGTAAAATTTTATACATGTTAAGAAAGGTTTGTAAAATTCATTGTTGGTGAGTGGGATGGAAAACTATATGCTTTCATTTAGTTTCAGAGAGAGAATAAATTATTCCCCCACCTTTGGTAGGACTTTCAGCCATGTGTATCAGTTTTTAAATTGAAGCTACTTTTTAATCCCAAAACTATTCTTCAAGGTATCAACCATAAAAGAATATTCATTATAAAAGAATACTCACAGTACTTATAAAGACATTTAAAGGTGTTCATTGTAGCATTGTACAAAATATCACACACTGTAGGAAGTTAAATGTGTAAGATTGAATACAGCAATTCCTCATGCATCAAAGACTTAGATGAAAACAAGTGCCACACTCAAATTAAGTAACTGAACATACTTTAATAAAGGCATTGTTTACAATGATATGGGTACAAGTTTAGGAACGCCAGAAAGGGAAATGTAGTATCCTGGAGTTTATAACTATGGAAAACTCCCAGTATCTCTTGACCTAATGGGAAACTCATGACAGCTGTGTGTAGAAGGCCACCTGATAAAAGGTATGACCCTTGGTGGGGGAAGATGGCAAACAAATAGATAACAAGTATGCAGGAAGGTGGGAAGTAAGTGTCTCAACTTTGCTTTTCTTCCTTCTGTATCTCCTGCCAGTGGCTTTCACTGCACTGACAGATACAATCAGAAGCCACAGGGCAAGGAAGGTATTGAGGATCAAGAGCTCTTTCAGGCAGTCGTTTTAGTTCAGTTTCCCAGGACACAGAGCAGTGTGGAGAAGAGTGGAGACTGGATCCGGACAGACGAAAGGAAGTTATACCGCATAACACACACGTCAGTGTTCAATAGCAGAAAGGAGGTCCGGGTAAGTTCATACTTGTTTATATAGAATGATTTCTCCAAAATGGGTAAATGAAAATTTTTAATACCTGCAATCTAGTAGTTTTAATATAAAATATACAATGTGACCATATACTTCTAAATCTACATATGTAATTATTTCAGTGAAAATATATACCTTAAATTGTTAACAATAGTCATTCCTGTAGCAGTAGTTAGTGGATATGGGTAGAAAATTGAGAGGGATTTTATTCATCTGGATTTTGAAGTTTACAATGAGCGTGCATTTATGTATCAAATTTATTTAACAAATTTAAATTTTTTACATCAATAAAGTTACTAAAATTCTATAGAGCAGTTGGGCAAGGGGCAAAAGCAATATTTATATTATGATAAATAATAATGTATCTTCTAATATATACAATATAGAGAATCAGAATGAGGAAATGATGGAAGCCTGCTTATTAATTATTGAATTATGAATTGAATTTATGAATTGAATTATAAATTGAATTCAACTGTGAATTAAATGATGAATTATGAGTTATAAATTAAATAACAAGAAATAGGTAATGAGGGTGGCTGCCACCAGTCTAATTCTGAGGTTTGAAAAGTTTTACAGTGGAAAACAGGTACATACATACTTTCAGTAAGTAATGGTGTTTAATTGTATTCAATTTCTCCTAGTTTTTTAAGTGACTGTTCATTTTTTAGGAAATAAACGTTATCTGGACCTAAGTGTTTACTAAACAGGATGTATTTCTTTTGGCTTAGGGGTACTATGAAAAAAATCACTGAGATACTAAGGGCACGGTGAACACAAAGGTTGAAAACCTCAGATCTAAAGTATTAAAATCATTCTCGGACAAATCACAAAATTTCTACGAACATATTTCTAAAGATATAAGCATGTTAACTGTAAACTTATTCTACCTCTAGATGATCAAATGGCACTTCACTCTTTTACTATTTTTTTCTTTCTAATTTTTTCGGGCAGGCAATTCATTTACATGGACTCCTCTTTTATGTAATTTGTATCTAGATGAAATATTTTGGGACTTATTGAGTGTAAATAGAAAGAGCTAATAAGAACCAATGCCTTTCTCCCGCCATCCACTCAGTTTATTTCCCTAACGTTTGCTAATCACTTGTGACTCATTTGCAAAGAAAATACACGAATATGCATTGTCTAGCAGAAAGCAGGTGTTAAGCATTGTACTGTGAAATTATACTAGTTGATACCATGCACAGGAACATGAACAGAAATATAAAAAGAGGAAATTGCATCAGGTTGTAACGTAGTGCTCAAAACTAGGAATCAGAACATGATCTGTGCCCCATCTAGCTACATGATCATGGGCAATCATTGACTGTTCTGAGCCTCAGTTTTGTTTTCACAGAGAAATGAATCAATCTAACAGTAACTGACCAGTTTCTTGAGGAACTTAAGGACCAGGATAAAATAATACCTAGTTGCAGTTACTACATAATCTATTAGGTCATATTAGACATACAGTTACTTAGATATATGTATAGCTACTTATTTTAGAAACGCTTGAGGATTCCAGAAAATTTTCAAACTCCTTAATTTGGCACACTTGGCCTGGCCTAGCATTTTGTCAATTAGCCATGACTTATTTTCGCAATTCTGACTTCTACCACAAACCGTACCAGATTATTCCTAATTTAAATTACAACGTTATGTAGTTTCATTTTTCCATGCTTTGACTTTAATAAGTGATTTTAAATATATTAATGCGTGAAGAATATCTATATAAAATCTGATAATGAGTGATGGAATGTATTAGAAATGTGAGGGAATCAAAATCTGCTATAGGAATTCAGAAAAAGTGAAGATTAATTTCTATGAGAAATGAGTTTTATTTTAAAAAAAATGGTATCTGAACTAAACCACAGAGATGGGTAAAAGCTACAGCAGCAGAAATTATATGAGGGCTTTAAAACTAGAGGAATACCCTACGTGTGGAATAACTCAGGCATATGCCTGCTTTCAAGACTTTCTTAAATTTTTTCTTGCTAACTATGCCTTTTCTAATCTAGCTTATAATCTATTCAATTCCCAACTAAGAACATTTGCTAGACATAAATGAGGTAGTCTTCAGCTCACAGGAATTCTTCTGTTCTGGGAATTTTCCCACGGTAGCCAAGTTTCTCCTCCCTGATATCACTCTCCCTATCCTCCTATGACCCTGGCTGATTGTTGCTGTTATTACCAATGAGTGTTGGTAGCAACAACTGCAGCTGCTGGAAACATTTTATTTACCAGATTCAACCTTTGCCCTTCTCCAG
>NW_022302252.1:0-2138 GCF_002776525.5 Piliocolobus tephrosceles | reverse complement strand
AGGCAGAGGTTGCAGTGAGCCGAGATCATGCCACTGCACTCCAGCCTGGTGACAGAGCAAGACTCTGTCTCAAAAAAAAAAAAAAAAAAACTCACATTGGTCACCACATCCCTCTCTTGCACAAACTCTCCCGGGGCTCGGCTCTGAATTGTCAGCCTGGCATTTGTTTTTTAAGAACCTTTTCTGAACATAGGTAAAAATAATGTTGTCTTGAAATTCTAACATTAGTGGAATCATGGTGGGTGAAGAGGGCTCCAGCATACTTTTTTGTTCAGCATTATGGTGTAGACGTCTCTCGCTGTCATCTGGGTCGTGGCTACTGGAACTGAGCTTCTCAGGCTCTGTAGGTGTCAGCCATGGGGGAAGGAAGGCCTTCCAGTGGAGGAGCCACCTGTTGGATCCCAGTACTGGCTGTACTGCAGCTACTCCAGCCACTGTCTTGCCCTTCCAGTCTGTCCCCCACATCCCTCTTCCTTGTGTCCCTCAGACTGCATCCTTCGCTTGCTCAAATGCTCCCTGGGCACGGGTCTTCTGCTGTTCTCCTGTCCCTAGGGGCAGTCTTCCTTGCCTGGGACTGGTGACAGCCCTTCGTGCCATTTAACCCAGTCTGGCCTGAGCATGGGTGCTCTTCTTCCTCTTATCCAGATTCCCAGTGCCAGGCATCCTCTTGAGGGCAAAGATGGGGAGGTTCAGGCTGTAGGTGCTCCCTGCCCGGTTTGCCAGCTGGTTAGGATGTGGAAAAGCCAGGGAAGCCTTTGTAGGGACAGTTTCCCCCACAACAGGTGGCCTTGCAGGGGTCGGTGGGTGGAGGGTTGTGAGTGGTCCATGGCCCTGACTAGATGGGTATGAGTCTCAGGCAGATGGTGTGTGTGGCCTGAGCGAAGGCCAGGGAGGCTGGCTTCCTGCCCTGCCATGGTGGCTAACCCAGCGTCCCTAGAACAGGAAGAGGTCATGATTATCAAGATGGAGGAGGATGAGGCTCCCCCACTGAATCCTGGACCCCTCTTCAATTCTAACCCTAACCCATCTGGGTCTGGGTGGAGTCCCAGTGCCCTGAGAGCAGTGAGGAGGCTATGGCGCTGGTGGAGGACTTCACCCAGATGTTGAAGACTGGTGAGCCACAGGGGTCCAGGAGTTGGCTCGAGGGGTAAGGGAATCTATGAGGGGTCACAGCTCACGACCCTGGGCCCTGAGTGCCTCCCTCAGTCTGCCTGGGCCCTCAATATCCCTGTCTTGGAGAGGGGGACCTAGAAGCTGTGACACATTTGGAGACTTCTGCAGCCTCTGAGCCCCCCAGAGGCATGAGCTTGAGGTTGATGTGACCCCCTCTCTCGGGGTAGACCAGGCTTCCTTTCCCATCCTTCTTTCCTTCCCCGCAAGGTCACCAAGTGCCTGCCCTATGCCAGGCCCTATTGGTCCAGCAGGGAAAGACACTTGCATTCATGGAGCCTAGTCTGGTTGGAGAAATGGACCACGAGACCATCAGTCACAGTGTGGGTATCCTTTCCCTGTAGGAGGTGGGGGGAGGAGGAGGTGAGCAAGGAGACTGGCCTGGCAGGGAGCAGCTTTGTAGTTTCCAGTGCCTAACATCTTCACTGTAAGCTTGGGTTCCACACGTGTGTGTATGCATTTGTGCTTGCGAGGGGGTGACGAGGACAAGATAGGAGAGAAGGTTGGTCACAGCCACCATTCGCATTTGTTCCTCTGTTCACTCGATTACTCATGCATGACTGTGCAGTGTCTTCTGCCTCCTTGATTCTCTGTCAGGAGGTAGCAACTATATCACTTTTTTAAAAAGCACACCTTTTCCAAGTTATAGTTGACATACCAAAAAAATATACAATTCAGGGATTTTTAGTATATTCACAAGGTTGTACAACCATCACCACCGTTTAATACCAGAATTTAATTACAACCACAAGAAACCTCATGCCCATTAGTAGTCACCCATCAGCCCCCTCTAAGCTCCCAGCAATCACTAATCTGCTTTGTGTGTCTATGGATTTGCTTATTCTAGACATTTCATTAAATGGAATCACACTGTATGTGGCCTTTTAGAGGCTTCTCTCAGAGCATAATGTTTTCGAGGTTCACCCATGTTTTAACATGTCAGAACTTCATTTTTTTTTTTTTTTTTT
>NW_022302251.1:0-1232 GCF_002776525.5 Piliocolobus tephrosceles | reverse complement strand
ACTCTGATGGTAGTTTCTTTTGCTGTGCAGAAGCTCTTTAGTTTAATGAGATCCCATTTGTCAATTTTGGCTTTTGCTGCCGTTGCTTTTGGTGTTTTAGACATGAAGTCCTTGCCCATGCCTATGTCCTGAATGGTACTACCTAGATTTTCTTCTAGGGTTTTTATGGTATTAGGTCTAACATTTAAGTCTCTAATCCATCTTGAATTAATCTTCGTATAAGGAGTAAGGAAAGGATCCAGTTTCAGCTTTCTACTTATGGCTAGCCAATTTTCCCAGCACCATTTATTAAATAGGGAATCCTTTCCCCATTTCTTGTTTTTCTCAGGTTTGTCAAATATCAGATGGTTGTAGATGTGTGGCATTATTTCTGAAGGCTCCGTTCTGTTCCATTGGTCTATATCTCTGTTTTGGTACCAGTACCATGCTGTTTTGGTTACTGTAGCCTTGTAGTATAGTTTGAAGTCAGGTAGCGTGACGCCTCCGGCTTTGTCCTTTTGACTTAGGATTGTCTTGGCAATACGGGCTCTTTTTTGGTTCCATATGAACTTTAAAGCAGTTTTTTCCAATTCGGTGAAGAAACTCATTGGTAGCTTGATGGGGATGGCATTGAATCTATAAATTACCTTGGGCAGTATGGCCATTTTCACAATATTGATTCTGCCTATCCATGAGCATGGTATGTTCTTCCATTTGTTTGTGTCCTCTTTGATTTCACTGAGCAGTGGTTTGTAGTTCTCCTTGAAGAGGTCCTTTACATCCCTTGTAAGTTGGATTCCTAGGTATTTTATTCTCTTTGAAGCAATTGTGAATGGAAGTTCATTCCTGATTTGGCTCTCTGCTTGTCTGTTACTGGTGTATAAGAATGCTTGTGATTTTTGCACATTAATTTTGTATCCTGAGACTTTGCTGAAGTTGCTTATCAGCTTAAGAAGATTTTGGGCTGAGACGATGGGGTTTTCTAAATACACAATCATGTCATCTGCAAACAGGGACAATTTGACTTCTTCTTTTCCTAACTGAATACCCTTGATTTCTTTCTCTTGCCTGATTGCCCTAGCCAGAACTTCCAACACTATGTTGAATAGGAGTGGTGAGAGAGGGCATCCCTGTCTTGTGCCAGTTTTCAAAGGGAACTTTTCCAGTTTTTGCCCATTCAGTATGATATTAGCTGTGGGTTTGTCATAAATAGCTCTTATTATTTTGAGGTACGTTCCATCAATACCGAATTT
>NW_022302250.1:0-36453 GCF_002776525.5 Piliocolobus tephrosceles | reverse complement strand
AGTGATTCTCCTGCCTCAGCCTCCCAAGTAGCTGGGATTACAGGCATGTGCCACCACACTCGGCTAATTTTTGTATTTTTTAGTAGAGATGGGGTTTCACCATGTTGACCAGGCTGGTCTTGAACTCGTGACCTAAAGTGATCCACCCACCTCGGCCTCCCAAAGTGCCGGGATTAAAGGCATGAGCCTCTGCACTTGGCTTCCCCCTGCTTTTCATAAGTTTGATTTTTGTCTTTTTCTTGTTCTTTTTTTTCCTTTTTGTTTCATTTTTCTTTTCTTTTCTTTTCCTTTCATTTCTTTCCTCTTCTTTCTTTCTCTTTTCTTTTCTTTTTTTTTTTTTCTTTCTTTCTTTTTTTTTTTTTCAGGCCCAGGACTCTTGATGCAGTCCCACCTGCTGGTGTAGGGAGGGAAGAGATTATTTTAGCCCCACCCAACTAGGAGGCTGCATAGGTGTAGGGGAGGAAAGTAACTTGCCAGGGGCTACCCTAGGTAGGAGATGGGGCCATATTCCAGAGCTGTTGAAGGTTAATACAAGCTAATGGTCTTTCAGTTACTGCCCTCCAGGTATTCGCAACAAGGATTAAGGAAGAGAATTACATTCTAATGCAATAGGCTTCCATCATTTGTAATGAATTAACTTCCATTATCCTCATTGTTAAAAGATACATTTATTAAAAAGGATAACATCATCATCCTGGAGTGCCGGCTCATGCCTATAATAGCAGCATTTTGGGAGACTGAGGTGGGAAGATCGCTGAAGGCCAGGAGTTCAAGACCAGCTTGGGCAATATAGTGCAACCCCCCTCTACAAAATAATAATAATAATTAGCCAGGCATGGTGGCTCAAGTGTGTAGTTCTAGCTACTCAGGAGGCTGAGTTCAGAGAATCACTTGAGCCCAGGAGGTCAAGGCTGCAGTGAGCCAAGCTTGCGTCACTACACTCAAGCCTGGGTGATAGATCAAGACCCTGTCTCAAAAAATAAATAAATAAAATAAAATAAAATCATGACTCTCAAATGGCAGATTATAACTGACTCAAAGGAGAAGTCGAAAAAGCTACATTTATATGGAGCACAGGAAAGTTGAAAGAAATGCACCGACAGAGCTCAAGCCAGCTTCTTCCAAGGGAGGAAAGGAAGTCAACCGAACCTCTACTGGTAGGACTAAATGCACAGGTCTAGAGCCAAGAATTATTTTTCATTTCTATCAGTTATCTACATTTTACAAGCTGCAAAATAACTCCCATGGAATCAAAAGCAGATAATGTGAAAGAGTGGACTATAGGCAATACTTAAGCTTCCATTGAAAGAAAATTTTTCCTACACTTTCCCTCTCTTTTTATAAAAAATAATCTCATCTATTCCCGTGTAATCCAACAATAGTAACATATCAAATACACCTGTTTATTTCTGGCACCTCTCTTTTCAAATCCTTTGTGATTTTTCAATGGTATTTCTGGGAAAGCTCAGCCATCATTCCTTTTTATTTTATTTCACATTTAGGAATTTGTGGAATGCAGAATCCAAACTTGTCAGGAGATTTGAACACTTAATGTAGGATCACAGGTGTCTGAGAAAAAATACTTGCTTACCCATTTGTAAGGAACAATACAACATTTAAAAATAGGCCGGGCAGCCGGGTGTGGTGGCTCATGCCTGTAATCCCAGCAGTCTGCTGGGCCGAGGCAGGTGGATCATGAGATCAGGAGTTCAAGACCACCCTGGTCAATATGGTGAAACCCCGTCTCTACGAAAAACACAAAAATTAACCAGTCGTGGTGGCACACGCCTGTAATCCCAGCTACTCGGGAGGCTGAGGCAGAAGAATCACTTGAATCTGGGAGGCAGAGGTTGCAGTGAGCTGAGATCACACCACTGCACTCCAGCCTGGGCGACAGAGGGAGACTCCGTCTCAAAAAATAAAAATAAAAAATAAATTAAACAGGCAGGGCACAATGGCTCACTCCTGTAATCCCAACATTTTGGGAGGCTGAGGCAGGTGAATCAACTGAGGTCAGAAGTTCAAAACCAGCCTGGCCAACATGGTGAAACCCCGTCTCTACTAAAAATACAAAAAATTAGCTGGGCATGGTGGCGAGCACCTATAATCCCAGCTACTCAGGTGGCTGAGGCAGGAGAATCGCTTGAACCCAGGAGGCTGAGGTTGCAGTGAGCCGAGATCGCGTCACTGCACTCCAGCCTGAGCAACAAGAGTGAAACTCTGTCTCAAAAAAAAAAGAGAGAGAGAGAAGAAAAAGAAACCCTCCAAAAAATAAATTAAAATAAAAATAAAGATAGAAAATAACATGATTGTAAACATGAAAATAAAAAAATTATTTCGGTAAAACACTGAATCTTTACTATCTAGGTAGATTTACATAGAAAAAAAGAATAACCCTTCATAGTATAGGTGAAGACAACAACAGTAAACCAAGGAAACAAGACCATGAATATTAAACAAAATTTTAAAAGAATTTTAGTAAATTTAATAGTGTTAAAATGCATATGATGTATTTTGTATGCATTATGTATTATAAAATATTATATACTATATATATTTTATATGATAAAGTGTATAGTGTTATAAAAGCAAACTTTTATGAGACGTTAAACACATGTCATAGCGTTTAACATATTTCAGACTCAAGTATATAAAATACCAGCCTGGCCAACATGGTGAATCCTCAAATGCTACTAAAAATACAAAAATTAGCTGGGTATGGAGGAGGGCATGGGCATGTCAGGGGCGTTCGGCAGGTGCGACCAGGTAAATCTTGGTCTCTTCGGATTGACGTCACCTGGCGCATGCCCAGTTGGTCTGCACCCTCCCTGGGCACCGGCTGCATTTTCGGGGCGCCTGAAGAGTTGGGAGGGGGGGATGAAGAACCCGGAAGTGCACCATCTTGCCTCCGTTCCTCCAAACATTCCCAAATAGGGAAGGGGGAAGGGAGTCGTGAGTTACAACGGTGGGACGTGTGGTTTGGAAGGGAGAAATGGGTGCAGAGCAGGTAACCAAGGGAACAGATGTGAGTTATTGATTAGAACTGACGGGGGGAAGGTTGTTTACAGTAACTAAGGGCAAGGAGGCATGGAGAACAAGAAAGTTGAGTTGGAGAACAAAATACAAGAACGTTAACATGCCAAACCTTGGAAGAGAAACTGACTGTATCTGACAGTTTTACACATTTTAGGGAGACAGGAGACATCAATCAACATATATAAGATGAACACTGGTTTGATCCGGTACAACCTGAAGCAAAAGTGGGTCAACTCGAAGCCAGGAGGGGCTTCCAGGTCACAGGTAGGTGAGAGACGAAGGGTTGCATTCTTCTGAGTTTCCGATGAGCCTTTCCAAAGGAGGCAATAAGATACGCATTCTTCTCAGTGAGCAGGGGATGACTTTGAACAGAATGGGAGGCAGGTTTGCCCTAAGCAGTTCCCAGATTGACTTTTCCCTTTATCTTAGTGATTTGGGGGTCCCAAAATATTTTCCTTTCCAATTTCCCTCTTTTGTTTTAAAAATATTTTGGAGAAAGCATTTTAGAAGAAAATCAGTCTCTGGTGGCAGGTTTTGTCTGACTTCTCATGGAGTAGCTGAGATTACAGGCGAGCGACACCACACCTCGCTAATTTTTTTTTTTTTTTTTTTTTTGGTAGAAACGGGGGTCTCCCTCGGTTGCTCAGGCTGTCTCTGGTGCCCAATGCAGGGGTCCCCGTAATCTCTACAAATAATCCAGTGAAGGAACACCAGAGCGTGGAAAGCGGAGGACGACCGACAAAGGACTCCCGAGTAGGTTTTCACTTCAAGCTCTAGGGTAAGGAGGGCGCTCGGAGAATTCCAGGGAAACCTCGGGAAAATGTGGGTCGGGCTGAGAGTGAGTTCGCTAATTACTTCAGCCTTGTGCGGCAGTTACTGCGCCGCGGAGGGGTAATTGTGAGGACCCAAAATCTCACATCTTTGTTCTGTCTGGTAGACAAGTATTCTCCTTGGTTCCCGGAATATGGAATCATGAATGTAGAAGATTGGGACAAGGTCGGATCAGACTTAAAACGAGCACAACAAGAGGGCCGCCATATTCCAGTCTCTGCTTGGTCTGTGTGGTCTGCAATTAAAACAGCCCTGCAGCCTTTCCACACTGAGGAGGAGAAGGAGGATTTTCAGGATGACATAGGAAAGTTGAATAATCAGGAGTCTAATTATCAGCAAAGTGAACCATGACAGTCTAGTTTAAAAAAGGGCGAGAAACGGGAAGATATATATGTTAATCTCCAAAAACTTATACAAGAAACAGTGCCACCTACTGCGCCTTTAGGGGAAGGTCTGGAATGGCCACCCCCAGGCCAGCCTCGTGAATATTTGGAAGGGGAGCCTGAGACCAGTGCCTTGCTCCTCCCATTGTTGCAGGCCCCGCCAGTAACTATGGCGAAGGGAAGCTTCAGGCTTGTCCAACAGCCAATTAGGATGAGGGAATGATCTAGGCTTGCCCACCTGTTAATTATGGTAGAGGAGTGCTGCCAGCGGGTCCAAATACAAATTATGGCACAGGGACAATCCAGGTAACCATTCGCCAGGCACAAGAAATGGGGAATTTGAATGCTTGGCAGTTTCTGGTAATTATTTCACCAGCTGAGGAGGCCAGAGAACTTACTCAAGCATGCTGGGAGCCATTTCCTTTTAAAATATTAAAAGACTTAAAGCAAGCAATTGGACAATAGGGGCCAAATTCCCCTTAAGTTCATTCCTTGTTACAATGTGTAGCTTATAACAGACGTTGAATACGTATGGATTGGGAGGCATTAGCCCCATCCACCCTGTCCCCCTCTGAATTTCTCCAATTGAAAACCTGGTGGACGGATGAAGCAACAAATCAGGCAGAAATGCTCAAGACCAACGTCCCCTTAATATCACACCTGATCGGCCGGGCGCGGTGGCTCAAGCCTGTAATCCCAACACTTTGGGAGGCCGAGGCGGGCGGATCACGAGGTCAGGAGATCGAGACCATCCTGGCTAACATGGTGAAACCCCGTCTCTACTAAAAAAAAAATACAAAAAAAAAAAAAATCTAGCCGGGCGAGGTGGCGGGCGCCTGTAGTCCCAGCTACTCGGGAGGCTGAGGCAGGAGAATGGCGTAAACCCGGGAGGCAGAGCTTGCAGTGAGCTGAGATCCGGCCACTGCACTCTAGCCCGGGCGACAGAGGGAGACTCCGTCTCAAAAAAAAAAAAAAAAAAAAAAAATCACACCTGATCAATTGCTTGGAGTCGGACGGGCATGGGGTACTCTAAATCAACAGATGGTAATGGGTGATGAGGCTGTTGATCAGCTCAGAACTACATGCCTAAGAGCCTGGGAAAAAAATTCACGACCCTGCTACTGCTTATCCTTCTTTTCACACATTTCAACAGCGTCCAAGGGAGCCTTATCCTGATTCTATCACCCGTTTGCAGGATGCGGCTCAAAAGGCTATTTCCAATTCTCATGCCAAGAAAGTGATCGTTCAGCTGCTTGCTCATGAAAATGCTAATACAGAATGTCAGGCAGCAATTAGAACTATTAAGGGAATGGCAGATCTAAATGAGGAAAAAACTTTAAGTGAATACATTAAAGCCTGCGATGGCATTGGGGGGCATTTATATAAGGCCAGCCTCCTTATATAAGGCCAGGGGGAGAGAGGGAGATGCTATTACTCCCCATATCGTGGGGGATTCCTCACCCCCTGCGATGTGGATTGTAACAGTGAGGGGGAGAGAGAGGATCGCTATTACTCCCCTTTACGATGTGGATCTTAATAATTATTCCCCCCTGAAATGTGTGTTCTTTATTAGCAGTCTCTTTTGTTCACGATATTAGGAACAATTTCACAGGTTATGTGGACACAGCCTGCGATGGGAGAAAGATTACCATCCTCTGCACCTCCCGATATTAGGAACCATATCACACAATAGGTGTACACTTTTTCGGAGATTTGGGGTAATGTCTTCCTATTTTTCCCTGAATATTTGGAGACATATCACAGGGTGGCTGTACACCCACTACTCTCTAGGCAGGAACATCATACTTTACCTACTGGAAATTAGGAGCAATATCACAGACTGGGTGTGAAGCCACTGTCATACTGGAAGTAGTATCATGCTCTCCCCCACAAGTTATGAGGAACAATATCACAGGGGGTGTGTGTACCTTCTCCGGTAGTGGGAGTAGTATCATCATCTCTTCCTTTAGATGACAGGAACAATATCACAGGGTAGGTGTACACCCCGTGTGTTTTTGGAAGCAATGTAAATGGACAATGTGTAACTGTCTATATGGAGTACAAAACAATGATACAATTAATACAATGTGGAATAATTCAATCAAGCGAATTAGCACATCCCTCACCTCAAATACTTAACACTCTTTTGTGGTGAGAACATTTTGAAGTTTATTCTCTTTCTCTTTTTCTCTTGATTTTTTAAAAAAGTATTTATTTCAATAGGTTTTGGGGAAACAGGTGGTGTTTGGTTCCATGGATAAGTTCTTCAGTGGCGATTTCTGAGATTTTGATGCACCCATCACCTGAGCAGTGTACACTGCACCCAGTGTGTAGTCTTTTATCCCTCATCCCCCTCGCACTCTTCCCCCCGTGTCCCCAAAGTCCATTGTATCATTCTTACACTTTTGCGTCTTCATAGCTTAGATCCCACTTATGAGTGAGAACATACAATGTTTGGTTTTCCATTCCTGAGTTACAGTTAGAATAATGGTCTTCCGTTTCATGAAGGTTGCTGCGGATGTCATTATTTCATTCCTTTTTATGGCTGAGTAGTATCCTATGGTATACATGTACCACAGTTTCTTTATCCATAATGGGCATCTGGGATGGTTGTGTATTTTTGCAATTGTGAATTGTGTTGCCAAAATCATGCATGTGCAAGTATCTTTTTGGTATAATGACTTCTTTTCCTCTGGGTAGATAACCAGTAATGGGATTGCTGGATAAAATGTTAGATCTACTTTTAGTTCTTTAAGGAATTTCTACAGTTTTCCATAGTGGTTGTACTTGTTTACACTCCCACTAGCAGTGTAAAAGTGTTCCCCTTTCACCACATCCATGCCAACTTCTCTATTATTTTTTGATTTTTTTGGATTTTTTGATTATGGCCACTCTTGCAGGAGTAAGGTGGTATGGCATTGTGGTTTTGATTTGCATTTCCCTGATAATTAGTGATGTTGAGAATTTTTTCATGTTTGTTGGCCATTTGTATATCCTCTTTTGAGAATTCATGCCCTTGGCCCACTTTTTGATGGGACTTATTTTTTTTCTTGCTGATTTGTTTGAGTTCCCTGTAGATTCTGGATATTAGACTTTTGTCAGATGCATAGTTTGCGAATATTTTCTCCCACTCTGTGGGTTGTCTGTTTACTCTGCTGGTTATTTCTTCTGCTGTGCAGAGACTTTTCAGTTTAATTAAATCCCATCTATTTATCCTTGTTTTTGCCGCTTTTGCTTTTGGGTTCTTGGTCATGAAGTCTTTGCCTAAGCCAACGTCTAGAAGGGGTTTTCCGATGTTACCTTCTAGCATTTTTATGGTTTCAGTCTTAGATTTAACTCTTTGATCCATTTTGAGTTTGTTTTCATGTAAGGTGGGAAATGAGGATCCAGTTTCATTCTTCTACACGTGGCTTGCCAATTATCTCAGCACCATTTGTTGAATAGGGTGTCCTTTCCCCACTTTATGTTTTTGTTTGTTTTGTCAAAGATCAGTTGACTGTAAGTATTTCGCTTTCTTACTGGGTTCTCTATTCTGCTCCATTGGTCTAAGTGCCTCTTTATACCAGTACTGTACTGTTTCGGTGACTATAGCTTTATAGCATAGCTTAAAGTCAAGTAATGTGATGCATCCAGATTTGTCATTTTTACTTAGTCTTGCTTTGGCTATACTGGATCTTTTTTGTTCCACATGAACTTCAGGATTCTTTTTTTCTAGTTCTATGAAGAGTGATGATGGTATTTTGATGGGAATTGCATGGATTTGTAGATTGCTTTTAGCAGTTAGGTCATTTTCACAATATTGATTGTACTCATCCATGAGTATGGGATGTGATTGCATTTGTTTTTGTCATGTATAATTTATTTCAGCAGTGTTTTGTAGTTTTCCCTTTAGAGGTCTTTCATCTCATTGATTATATATATTCCTAAGTATTTTATTTTATTTTATTTCATTTCATTTCATTTATTTATTTATTTATTTTTTGCAGCTATTGTGAAAGGGACTGAGTTCTTGATTTGAATCTCAACTTAGTCACTGTTGGTATATAGCAGTGCTACGGATTTTCATGCATTAATTTTGCATTCTGAAACACTACTGAATTCATTTATTAGTTCTAGGAGCTGTTTGGATAAGTCTTTAGGTTTTTCTAGGCATATGATTATGTCATCAAAGAACAGTGACAGTTTGACTTCTTTACCAATTTGGATGTATTTTATTTCTTTCTCTTGTCTGATTGCTCTGGCTGGGACTTCCAATACTATGTTGAATAAAAGTGAAAGTGGGCATGCTTGTTTTTCCCAGTTCTTAGGGGAATGCTTTCAACTTTTCCCCATTCAGTATAATGTTGGCTGTGGGTTTGTCATAGATGGCTTTTATTTTTTTAAGGTATGCCATTTCTATGCTGACTTTGCTGAGGGTTTTAATCATAAAGTGATGCTGGATTTTGTCAAATGCTTTTTCTGCATCTATTGAGACGATCATGTGATTTTTCTTTTTTAATTCTGTTTATGTGGTGTATCACATTTATTGACTTGTGAGTGTTAAACCATCCCTGCATCCCTGGTATGAAACCAACTTAATCATGGTGGATTATCTTTTTAATATGCTGTGGGATTTAGTTAGCTAGTATTTTGTTGAAGATTTTTGCATCTGTGTTCATCAGGGATATTGGTGTATATTTTTGTTGTTGTTATGTCCTTTCCTGGTTTTGATATTAGGGTTCTGTTGGCTTCCTAGGATGATTTAAGGAGGATTCCCTCTTCTCTACATTTTGAAACAGTGTCAATAGGATTGGTACCAATTCTTCTTTGAATATCTGATAGAATTCAGCTGTGAATCTGTCTGGTCCTAAACTTTTTTTGGTTGGCAATTTTAAAAATATCATTTCAATCTTTTTGTTTTTGCTCAGAGTTCAGTTTCTGTTTCTTCCTGGTTTAATCTAGGAGGATTGTATTATTTCCAGGAATTTATCCATCTCCTCTAGGTTTTCTAGTTTATGTGCATAAAGGTGTTTATAGTAGCCTTGAATGGTCTTTTGTATTTCTGTAGTATCAGTTGTAATATCTCCTATTTCATTTCTCATTGAGTTCATTTGGATCTTTTCTCTTTTTCATTGGCTAATCTCACTAGTGACCCATCAATTTTTATCTTTTCAAAGAACCAGTTTTTTGTTTCATTTTTATTTTGTATTTTTTTCTTTCGATTTCCTTTAGTTTTGCTCTGATTTTTGTTATGTCTTTTCATCTGCTGGGTTTGGGTTCATTTGTTCTTTTATTTCTAGTTTCTTGAGGTGTGACCTTAGATTGTCTGTTTGTGCTTTTACCAATTTTTTGATGTAGGCACTTAATTCTATGATCTTTCCTCTTAGCACCACCTTTGCTGTATCTCAGAGGTTTTGACAGGTTGTATAACGATTATCATTTGGTTCAAATAATTTTTAAATTTCCATCTTGATTTCATTGTTGACCCAATGATCATTCAGGGGAAGGTTGTTTAATTTCCTTGTATTTGGACTGTTTTGAGTGTTTACTTTGGAGTTGATTTCCAATTCTATTCCACTGTGGTCTGAGAGAGTACTTGATATAATTTCAATTTCCTCAAATTTATTGAGATTTGTTTTGTACTCTATCATATGGTCTATCATGGAGAATGTTCCATGTGCTGATGAGTAGAGTGTATATTCTGCAGTTGTTGGGCAGGATGTTCTGTAAATATCTGTTAAGTCCGTTTGTTGTAGGGTATAGTTTAAGTCCATTGTTTCTTTGTTGACTTTCTGTCTTGATGACCTGTCTATTGCTGTCAGTAGAGTATTGAAGTCCCCCACTATTATTGAGTTGCCATCTATCTCATTTCTTAGACCTAGTAGTAATTGTTTTGCAAATTTGGGAGCTCTAGTGGTAAGTGCATATATATTTAGGATTGTGATGTTTTCCTCTTGGACTAGTCCTTTTATCAGTATACAAGATTCCTCTGTCTTTTTAAACTTTTGTTGCTTTAAAGTCCATTTTGTCTCATATAAGAATAGTTGCTCCTGCTTGCTTTTGGTGTCCATTTGCATGGAATGTCTTTTTCCACCCCTTTACTTTAACTTTATGTGAGTGTTTATGTGTTAGGTGAGTCTCTCGAAGACAGCAGATACTTGGTTGGTGAATTCTTATCCGTTCTGCCATTCCGTATCTTTTAAGTGGAGAAGTGGAGCATTTAGGCCATTTACATTCGATGTTAGTATTGAGATTTGAGGTACTAGTCTATTCGTTGTGCTAGTTATTGCCTGAATACCTTGCTTATCTTTTTCATTGTGTTATTGTTTTAAATGTCCTGTGAAATTTATGCTTTAAAGAAATTCTAGTTTGGTGTACTTTTAGGATTTGTTTCAAGATTTAGAGCTCCTTTTATCAGTGCTTTTAGTGCTGACTTGGTAGTGGTGAATTGTCTCAGCATTTGTTTGTTTGAAAAAGACTTTCTCTTTGCTTCATTTACGAAGCTTAGTTTTGCTGAGTGAAAGGAAGATATCTTGGGTCCCTGAAATCAATGAGCTAAAAGGAAATGTCAAGTTGGGAACTCCTTAGGGCAAACCTGCCCTGCTTTTTATTCAAAGTCACCCCTCTGCTCACTGAGATAAATGCATATCTGATTGCCTCTTTTGGGGAGGCTAAGCAGAAACTCAAAAGAATATAAACATTTGTCTCTTATCTACCCACAATTTGGAAGCCTCCTCCCCACTTTGAGTTTTCCCACCTTTCCAGACAGAACCAATGTTCACCTTACATATGTTGATTGATGTCTTGTGTCTCCCTAAAATGTATAAAACCAAACTGTGCTCTGACCACCTTGGGCACATGTCATCAGGACACCCTGAGGCTGTGTCATGGGTGCGCGTCCTCAACCTTGGCAAAATAAACTTTCTAAATTAACTGAGACCTGTCTCACATTTTTGAGGTTCACATTTTTGTACTCATAGAGGGATTCTGAGTGGAGAAGTTCGTGACCTTTGACAATCTCCTATTGGTGCTTGGTACCAGCATGAGCTAACTTTATGGCTCAAACCAATAGCACAATTTGCTGAGGTCTGGGAGCACCCCCTCCAGAGAATCCCTAATCTCTCAAAATTTGGTCAAGATCTAAAGTTTATTTTGCTGTACATCTCCTGTTTTTTGGAGTTCTACTCGCTTCCAACACAGGAAGGCAAGTTTTTCCTGCTTCCATGATGATGGAAGGCAGGTAACTCATTTTTGGAGTTTAAGCTTGCTTCCAACAGGGAAGATGAGGTTTTCTTTCCTGCTTCTAGGATGGTAGAGAGCTGTCTTCAGTCCGAGACCCATCCCTAGGTAAGTAACTGTATTGGGGTTTGTCTTGGCTAAAGTTAAAATTAACAAACAGCTGGTCTTAATTTCTCCTTACCATTAGAGCACTCAGTAATCATATAAGTTGTACAATCATTTGTTTTGCTTAACTTTTTTTTTTAGTTGTTGTTGTTGTTGTTTGTTTCTATTTTTCTTTCAATCTTTTTCCCATTGGGTTTGACCAACTCTATCCAATTTGATCAAATCCAAAGGAAAGTTCCAAATTATGGGTAATGAGGCTTCTAAGTGGCTCAATTCCCACCAAAAAAAAAAGTGGTATGGTGGGGGTAGAAAAATGGCTAGTTTAAGGAAGAAAAGGAAAGATTTTTGAGGTTTTGACTACTTAAGGGGCTTTATTTACATAAAAGGCCGCCTTTTTGCTAGCCAGGCCAAACCTAAAGAACCATGGCTGTGCTTCCGAAATAGCAGCCATGAATGCAACAGGACACAATGGAAGGAACTGGTTATGTCACTAAAGGTTTGACTGGAATGGTCAGCTTTCCTTTAAGGAATCAAACTTGACTTATGGAGCCAATAAAAGCCCTTTGGGAAACTGACCTCATACTTCACTGTACAGGGGTCCTGACCTGTGGTAAGTAAAGAATGTCACTTTCTGACAGGCCCAGGAGACCCAAGTTTATCTTGGAACCCCAAGAGGAGAGGATCACTCAACTCATAGGTATTTAATGGCATAAATGTATGGCTGGGCTTGGCTTTAAAAAAAAGTCTTGAGATTCCTTCTATGGAACAATGTTCCGTCAAAGCCCATTTAAAAGTCTATGTAAAAAATAATTATTCTTGCTGCACTATCTACAAATAATTAGGCCAAGTACAATAAAGCGATCAGTCTTGTCATGATTTGTCTTTAGTAAAAATGGGAAAGTGGAGAGAGAAAAATTATGTTTCAAACACTGTAACACTAGCTATAATCAAACACGTGTTAGATTCTAGTCTTGCCTAATGTTTTTCAATTTTTAGTACTTTTCTACCATTTGGACTGAATTATAATTTTTCCTGGCTACAAGTCTTCAGAATAATGTCTTCAATTTTTTCCTTCTTCTTTTTCATTTTTTCCTAATTTGGAGTCACTGAAAAATAAGTTGTGCTTTTTAAAGCCTTTTGAACTGATGCCGGACAACTTGAACTTCAGAAGAAAATAACAACAACCTATTTACATACACGAGCTGCTTTCATACCTGCCTACTGATATATGAACTCCAGAGTAATGAGGCCTATATCAATTTTCATGGATTGTTATTTTGCTTGTTATTGTTTTTCTCTCTTGCTCCCCCTGTTTTTCTCTTCATAGGACATGAGACTTCACAACCTTCTAAAAATGAACTTTCCTAATAACTTGGGACCTACCTGTCTAACAATAAACCATCCTAGCCATGAGAGATCAGATGAAACCTAGAACCAGAGACTCATTTTCTCTAAAATGCTTTCTCCAAAAGGTTTCTAAAAGGAAAAGGGGCTGGGGAATGTGAAAGAAAAATATCTTGGGACCCCAAAATCACTAAGCTAAAGGGAAATGTCAAGCTGGGATCTCCATAGGGCAAATCTGCCTCCCATTCTATTCAGTCACCCCTTTGTTCACTGAGATATATACATATCTGATTGCCTCCTTTGGGGAGGTTAATCAGAAACTCAAAAGAATGCAACCATTTGTCTCTTATCTTCCTACAATTTGGAAGCCCCCTACCTACTTTGAGTTGTCCCACCTTTCCAAACAGAACCAATGTTCACCTTACATATGTTGATTGATGTCTTGTGTCTCCCTAAAATATATAAAACCAAACTGTGCTCTGACCACCTTAGGCATATGTAATCAGGACCTGCTGAGACCATGTCATGGCATTCATCCTCAACCTTGGCAAAATAAACTTTCTAAATTAATTGAGACCTGTCTCAAATTTTCAGGGTTCACAGCTAGATACAAAATTCTTGGCTGGTAATTGTTTTGTTTAAGGAGTCTAAAAATAGGACCCCAATCCCTTCTAACTTATAGAGTTTCTGCTGAGAAATCTGCTGTTAATCTGATAGGTTTTCTTGTATAGGTTACCTGATGTTTTTGTCTCACAGCTCTTAAGATTCTTTCCTTTGTTTTGACTTTAGATAACTGATGACTATGTGCCTAGGCAATGATCATTTGCAATAAATTTCCCAGGTGTTCTTTGAGCTTCTTGTATTTGGATGTCTAGATCTTAGCAAGGCCAGAGAAGTTTTCCCCTATTATTCCCTCAAATACATTTTTCAATCTTTAGATTTTTCTTCTTCCTCAGGAACACCAATTATTCTTAGGTTTGGTTGTTAACATAATCCCACATTTCTTGGAGGCTTTGTTTATTTTTTCAAATTCTTTTTTCAGTCTTTGTTGTGTGATGTTAACTCAAAAGCTTTGTCTTCAAATTCTGAAGTTCTTTCTTCTACTTGATCAGTTCTATTGCTGAGATTTTCCAGTGCCTTTTGCATTTCTCTAAATGTGTCCTTCATTTCCAGAATTTGTGATTGTTTTTTCTTTATGCTCTCTATTTCACTGCATATTTTTCCATTCCTATTCTATACCATTGATAGGGTTTGGCTCTGCATCCCCACCCAAATCTCACCTTAAATTGTACTCCTATAATTCCCATTTGTTGTGGGAGGGACCTGGCAGGAGATGGTTGGATCATGGGGGGCAATTTTCTCCATGCTGTTCTTGTGCTAGTGAATAAGTCTCAGGAGATCTGATGGTTTGATAAGGGGAAACCATTTCACTTGGCTCTCTCATTCTTTCTTTGCCTGCTGCCATCCATGTAAGATGTGACTTGCTCCTCTGCCTTCTGCCATGATTGTGAGGCTCCCCCAGTCACATGGAACTGTATGTCCAATTCAATCTCTTTCTTTTGTAAATTGCCCAGTCTTGGTTATGTCTTTATCACCAGCATGAAAATATTGGGTATGTCTTTATCAGCAGCATAAAAATAGACTAATACAACCATTTTTTTAAAAAAATTACTTTAAGTTGGTCTTCCCCTTTCTCTAGTGCCACTTTGATTAGCTTAATAATCAACCTTGTGAATTCTTTTTCTGGCAATTCAGAGGTTTTTTCTTGTTTTGGGTCCATTGCTGATGAGCTCGTGTGAGCTTTTGGGAGGTGTTAAGAACCTTGTTTTGTTATAGTACCAGAATTGTTTTTCTGGTTCCTTCTCTTTGGGGTGGACTATGTCAGAAAGAGGATCTGGGACTCAAGGGCTGCTCTTCAGATTCTTTGGTCCCACAGGGTGCTCCCTTGATGTGGTGCTCTCCCCCTTCCCCTAGGGATGGGACTTCGTGAGAGTCAAACTGCGTGATTGTTATTTCTCTTCTGGGTGTGGCCACCCAGTGAAGCTACTGGATTCTGGAACGGTACTGGGAAAAGTCTGCAAAAAGATCTGTGATGTGATCCATTTTCAGGACCAGCAACTGCTCTGGTGGAGGTAGCAGGAGGGTGAAGTGAACTCTGTGAGGGTCCTTGGTTGTAGTTTTGTTTAGTGCAGTGGTTTTATGTTGGTTGGCCTCCAGCCAGGAGGTGGTGCTTTCAAGACTGCATCAGCTGTGGTAGTATAGGGGGATACCAGCTTGCCTTAGGGTCACCTGGATAAGTATTCGGGTTTCTCAGATGATGGGCAGGGACACAGAGCTCCTAAGAGATTATATCCTTTGTCTTCAGCTCCCTGGGTGGGTAGTGAAAGACCACCAGGTGGGAGCAAGAATAGGCATATCTGAGCTCAGCCTCTCCTTGGATGTGGCTTGCTGTGGCTGCTGTGGAGGATGGGAATGTGGTTCCCAGACCAATAGAGTTATAATCCCCGGGGGATTATGGCTGCCTCTGCTGTGTCATGCAGGTCACCAAGAAAGTGGGGGAAAGCCAGCAGCCCCCAGCCTCACCCAGCTCCCACACACCCAGCAAGGCAAGTCTCCCTCCAGCTGTGCCCCCACAATAGCACTGAGTTTATGTCTAGGCAGCCGGTGAGCAGGGCTACAAGCCTGCCCCACTGGGAAAGCAAGCAGGGCTTTCAGGTTTCACCCATCCCCACCTGCCACATCCCTGCATGTCACATCCCCACCTGCCACATCCCTGCCTGCCACGGCTTCTGTGCTAGGTCTGCACTCCTGGTTCAGCCCCTGCCCTGGGATTCTTCCGGGAAAGCTTTGCATTTAGTTGAAATTGTTACAAAATTCAACTGGAAGTTTCCTTCTCCCCGTGGTCTTTCCCCAGTTCCGCTGGCAGCCCTTCCTAAGGATGCCTGTGAGACAAAGTCAGAAATGACTTCCCTGGAAACCGAGAGTGCTCCCAGGGCTCTTCCTGCTGCTTCCTCTACCCCTATATTTTGCTCAGCTCTCTAAATTTGTTACAGCTCCAGATAAGTTCTAATCCTTCTCCTGCGATCTGGACCTTCAGGTTCCCCAGTAAGGATTTGTTCAGGAATGGACGTTCCCCTCTCACACTTCGGGCGCTCACAGTTTTTTGACTGTCTTATGGAGCCTGCAGAGGCAATCCACTTCTTTCCAAGGGTCTGTGGATTCTCTTGGCTTTCCCGCTATGTTCCTGCAGTATTTCTTGGAGTAAAAGTTCACAACGTGAGTCTCCACATGCTGCTCTGTTTGTCCAAATGGGAGCTGCAAGTTAGTCCTGCCTCCTATCTGCCATTTTTTTTTTTCATGTTCTTTGGTTTTCTTTTTAATTATCTTTAGTCTTGCAATCACCCATAATTTTAAAATTTGGGTATATCTACACTACTTTAATCCTTTTAAGTTGGCAAAACACCATTCCCAGTCACAAATACACAGTTCTACAGTTTTATGTTTCTGAATGGCTGTTTAAAGACAATCCTAAATTATAACTTAGTTTGACTTAGACTGTAAAGAATTCAAGAGTGAAGTTTAACTTGCTGCTATTTTAAAAGCATGTGACCTTATAGATTTGTGAGATATGAGAAGTGTTGAATAATCTTTGATATTACACATAAACCATATTAAAATGCTTTTCAATAAGTAAAAGGAACCATTTTAAATACAGGGAATTATAATTAGATTGGCATCGTTAAGGCCAAAACTCTAGACATTACTCCCTTATTTATCTTCAACCCTTGCCTTTAAGAGGCAAATGAACACAAAACACAGGTGAATCTTGCTGGGTTCTGAGACAGTGGAGGAATTTCCCCAGTATTTAAATATATTCATATGACCAGCTATATAAATCTAAATATAAAATCAATCTCCAGTAAGTTTTAAGATGGCACTCACTATCTTTGTGAAAAGTTGAACATTACTAACAAAGTCTAATCATATCTTTAGAAAGGGTAAACAGTGATAGCATTTACTGAATTGGAATTACTATTAAAATTCAAAAACTGAACATACTCATTTAACCACAAGCCAGTCTCAGTTTTAAATCAGGACTGCCCAACAAAATATTCTGTCAGTCATTCATGATCTGAATTCTGGTGTATGAGAGCTATTAAAGTACAGTACACATAAAAAAGTCATGAGACATTTGTTTTGTAATAAAGAAGGCAGTGGCCAATTATCACTCATTAGTAGCTTTTTTGAGATAAGCTATCAAGTCTGCCCTTTCTTCCTTCTTCTTAATACCAACAAAGACCATTTTTCTTCCAGGGATGTACTTCTTGGGATTCTCCAAATACTCCATCAGTGTATCCTCTCCCCAGGTGATGCCTTTGTTCTTATTGGCGGCTGTGTAAGAGTATCCAGGGGCCTGACCTGTCTTCCGCCCGAAGAGACCATGGAGATTAGGCCCAGTCTTGTGCTTGCCTCCCTTTTCAATGGTGTGGCACTGGGAACACTTCATAATAAAAATATTCTTGCCTTTCTCAACACCACCCATATTTAATTCTCTTTTTAGTCACTGGCACAACTAAACATTCAAAGAAGAAATATCAGAAACTGTATACAGTCTTTCAGAAAATAGAAGAGGAAGGAACACTAACTTATTTTGTGAAACCAATCTAATCTTGATCCCCAAACCAGAGAAAAAAGAGAAACTACAGACCAGCAGCCCTCATCATTATCCATTCTCAATCAGCCAATCAAATCGAACACTATATTAAATAAATAATCCATCACAATGAAATGGGCTTATCCCAGGAAGGCAAGGCTGGTTCTATTTGACAGTCAATCAATGCAATTCACTATATTAACAGACTAAACAAAAACTATGTGATTTTGTCCACTGATGAAGAAAAAGCATATGACAAAATTCAGCATCTAGTCATGATAAAAACTCTCAGCAAACTAGGAGAAGGGAATTTCCTTAACCCGATAAGGGCCGTTTATTTAAAAAAAAAGAAAAAAATTTTCACTACAGCTGATACCATGATAGCGACAGAGAAGGGTTTTCTCCTAAGATTTGGAACAGGTCAAGGGTGTCCATTCTCACCACTCTTATTCAGCATCACACTGCAAACCCCAGTCAGCAAATGGAGCAAGAAAAGGAAATTAAAAGGCATGCAGTTGAGAGGAAAAAAAACTGTCCCTGTTCATAGATGATGTGATTATTTATGTAGAAAATTCCAAGCAATGTACAAAAAAGGCTGTTGGAACTAATAGGTATGCTTAGCAAGGTTTCTGGATAGAATGTCAACATTCACAATTAATCATATTTCTGTATACTGGCAATGACCAGCTGGAAACTTAAACACATAACCACACATACACACATATGTAAACACACACACACCATTTATGATAGGGACAAAAAATGGTTAGGTATAAACCCAACAACACGTAGGCTTTATAAGCCAAAAACTACAAAACACTGATGGAAGAAATCAAAGAATATCTAAATAAATTGAGAGACACATTATAAACTGGAAGACAGAGCTTATTTGTCAATATTATCCACATTGATCTCTATGTGTAACACAATTTCAATACAAATTCCAACAGGATTTAAAAAATAGATATAGGCAAGCTCATTCTGCTATTTACATGAAAGACAAAGAAACTAAAATAGCTAAAATAATTTTGAAAAAGAAAAAAAAGTTGGAGGACTCGCACTGCCTGCCATTAATACTTAACATAAGGCTACATTAGTCAAGACAGTGATATTGACAGAGGGACAGAAACACATATCAGACGAACAGAATAGAGAACCCAGAAATCTACATACACAAACATTGTCAAGTGGCCTTTGAAAAGGGTGGAAAGGCAATTTCATGGGGAAAGGATAGACTTTTCCACAATGGTGTGAAAAACTGGGCATCCATATGCCAGTACAAGCAAACCAACCATCTTGTTCTAAACCTCAAACCTTCTACAAAAGTTAACTGAAATTGAACTACAGAGTTAAATGTAAAACATAAAACTAAAATTTTAGGAGATTTTATAGGAGAAAATCTTTGTTGTCTGGGGTTAAGCAAAGGATTCCCAGATTCAGCACCAAATTCATGATCCAGAAGAGGAAAAATTGATACATTTAACTGTATTAAAATTAAAAGCCATTGCTCATGAAAGACATATTTAAGAGAAGGCTAGAAGAAACCAGTTGCCAATCATGATATCTGACAGTACAAAAAGAGCTCTCAAAACTCAACAATAAGAAAATAAACAACCCAACTTAGAAAATGAGCAGAACATTGGAAGAAACACTTCCCCATAGAAGTTGTAAGGACAGCACATGAGAAAATGAAAAAATTGGGAAGAACATCCGTTATTTGAGCTGAAAACATGTCCTGATTTATTATTAGTCATATATTAGCCTAAGAAATGTTGTCCTCATTGTAGACTGTTGTAATTTTTCCCAACAATAAATCTTTATGATGCACCTACTGTGTGCAAAGCAGACTTCTTGGGCCAATCCCACAGAGAAATCTGGTCATTCTCGTCAGCCGCTGGCATTATTTTCCTCTGCAGTTTTGGACGCTTTCACCTTAAAATCCTCTTAGGGTGTGTAGTGGGAAGAATAACGGCCCCCACAATGTTTGTATTTTAATCCCCAGATCCTGGGAATGTGTCTCGCAGGTGGCAAAGAGAGATTCAGGCAGCAGGAATTAATGTAGCCAAGCGCCGGCCCTGAAGTAGGGAGCTGATCCTAGTTGTCAGGGTGCCGCTGTGATCCCAGGGCCCTTCACCTTGGGAGACACCCACATCAGAAGGGCTGTACTGACCACTGCTGATCTGAAGAGGGAGGACGGGCCATAAGTGCAGAACACAGTGGCTGCTAGAAGCTGGAAAACAAGAGTCACCCCTAAAGCTTCCAGAAGGAGACAGCCCTGCCGGCACCTTGATATCAGCCCGTGAGACCATTTCTGACTTCTGGCCCACAGAACGCTAGGACAGGCCTGAGTCTGTGTCACCTGCCATAGCAGCCATCAGCAGCTGACATAGGTGTCCCGTGCTCTGCCCACGGGCTCTGGGGTCCCTTGGGTGCTGATGAGAAGTGCAGCTCCCTGGATCTCACCTGTAGGGGCTGGCCCTGGCCACCTCCCAGCCTGCCCACGTGGCTGGGGCACTGCCCCAAACACCCTTCGTTCCAGTCCCCTGCAGGGCTTTCCAGGCAGCAGGCTCCCAGGGAGCAGAAACCAAGGAGCAGGGGCAGTTCCTATCTCTTCTGTCCTAATTAGAAATCCAGCCTTCTTCTGGGGCCTGGTGCTACCGCCGCAGTCATCTTGACTTCTCATCAGCTTGTGTACTTGAATGAGATTTGCACAGCACCAGCCGTTAGACGGCCCTGGATGGAACCCGGGTGAAGACTCTCCATTGCGTCCTGACAGCTTCATCCTGGGAGGGTCTGTCGTGACCCCTCTCGGGTGACTGTCACGCTCGTCACGTTAAAAACTATCTCCGTCCCCCTCTGTCACCCTCTGCACCCCTGGCTGCAGGACTCGAGTTGGGGGCACAGCACGGCTGACAGATGGTGAGGCTTGGCTGAGGTGCTGACAGACCAGCCCGGACCTCGTGTGGGAGGACCAATGGACCAATTACCACCGTATCCCCTCAGGGAAGAGCCCCTCAGCTGCATGTGGGGGCTCATGATAAATGAATTGGAAGGAAAAGATTGTACTCTGAAGGCCATATTCCAAGGATTCGTGTCAGCAGGTTGTAATTAGTTAATTAAATGTCCGGCTGGCGGGATAGCCCCATAGGGCTGC
The DNA here is from genome assembly GCF_002776525.5 of Piliocolobus tephrosceles. Taxonomy (NCBI): domain Eukaryota; kingdom Metazoa; phylum Chordata; class Mammalia; order Primates; family Cercopithecidae; genus Piliocolobus; species Piliocolobus tephrosceles. The sequence continues at coordinate 15,728 of NW_022302250.1, read as the reverse complement.
TCACGAAACAAGGGCAGAAACGTCCTGGAATCTGAGTGCAGGGCGGCAGCCCACACCTCCCACCACATGAGCCCCTTTTCCAGGGAAGGTCACTGGGAGATTTGGGAAGAGTCTTTGGGGGTGTTCAGTGTCTAAAGTCACTGAAATGAAAACGACATGGAGACACCCGTGATCACAGCTTGGGGCGGAGCAGGCAGGGATGAAGAGGATGAAAGGATGGATGCCCGAGCGCAGACTGAGGGAGAGGGTGAGGGAGGCCAAGGAGAGGGCGGGAAGCTTCCCAGATGTTAAGGCGCCCAGACTTCGTTTTCAAAGTAGCTTTGAGGCCGGGCGCGTTGGCTCAAGCCTGTAATCCCAGCACTTTGGGAGGCCGAGACAGGCGGATCACGAGGTCAGGAGATCGAGACCATCCTGGCTAACACGGTGAAACCCCGTCTCTACTAAAAACATACAAAAAACTAGCCGGGCGAGGTGGCGGGCTCCTATAGTCCCAGCTACTCGGGAGGCTGAGGCAGGAGAATGGCGTGAACCCGAAAGGCGGAGCTTGCAGTGAGCTGAGAACTGGCCACTGCACTCCAGTTTGGGCGACAGAGCGAGACTCCGTCTCAAAAAAAAAAAAAAAAAAAAAAACCAAAGTAGCTTTGAGAGTGAGGCCGTTGCCCTGGCTGTTTGGTGCGTGTAATAACGATGTGTCCAGCGCTCCGGACGATGCGTGAGTTGATGCTGAACACGTGCTAGGCCCAATGCCATGAGCCGAAACCCAAACCCTGCCCCGCACTGTGCAGCTGCCCTGAGCCCAAGCCTCCCGGAGTCCCAGAGCCCGCCTGTGGGTGATGCGCTTACACCTTGGGTCTCCCTGACTCATAAAGGCGCTTGGGAAAGGACTCCCGTGTGGACGCCCCTGTCTCCCTCACACCCCTGCTGCCCCCATCGAATCCGGCCCACTTAGGTGCACCCTGAGGCCTAAGGCAGTTCCAAGTCCTGCTCCTCACGCCTCCGTCCAGCCACCGAATTCTCAGTGGAGACAGCAGTCACGGAGCACCGGTCTCCACACCACCTGCTCTCCTCATCTCAGTGACTTAGAAATTAATTCGGGGCAGTGCCCAAGCCACACGGGCAGGACAGAAAGTGGCCAGCATGGGCTCTGGGGTCCCTTGGCCCTTGCACAGTGAGGTCCAGGAAGCTGCGCTTTTCATCAGCACCCAAGGGACCCCAGAGCAGGTGGGCAGAGGACCACACTGAAAACCCTCCCAGGAGCACCAGATGCCTGTGCTGGCTGCCAATGGCTGCTGTGGCAAGTGACACAGACTTAGCCACAAGTGACACGGATGCACTAGCCACAAGGATCTTTGAAATATGCAGAGCAACTCATGCTACTCTCCTGCCCCAAACCATCAGCAAGTTCCTGTTGGTCTTGAGTAAAGCTGCCCTCTTCGCCTGGCTGCCAAGTCTCGGTGCTGCTTGCTGCCCTTCTCTCCCAGGGCCTTGCCATGCCCACTCCATGCCATGCCCACTCCATGCCATGCCCACATCTTGCCCACACCACAGCACGACCACTCCACGCCCACCCACACCCACTACACTATGCCCACACCACACCCCACCCACACCACACCCACTATACCATGCCCACACCACACCACGCCCACACCACACCATGCCCACATGACACCCACTCCACACTATGCCCACTCTGCCACAGCCACTTCACACCATGCCCACTCCATGCCATGCCCATGCCCACACCACACCATGCCCACAATACACCACACCCACTCCACATCATGCCCCATCCATGCCACACCCATGCCCACAACACACCATGCCCACGTCCACTCCATGCCATGTCCATGCTCACACCATGCCCACTCCACACCACGCCCACTCACACCCACTCCATGCCATGCCCTCTCCATGCCACAGCCACTTCACTTTTTTGCACGTCCTCTGGTGTCCCAGGACAATGCCCACCTCAGGAGAGCACCATAGCTCTCCTGCTGATCTTCACCTGCTGATCCTGTTTACTAAAGAATATGGCACTCCTCTCCCGTATTCTCCAATTGTTAATTTCTCCATTGATTCTCTAGGGTTTTCCAGAACAATCATGATGACATCTGCAAATAATAATCATCATCTTTTCATTATCAGATATTATTATTTTATTAGTAAAATAAATGCTGAACAGCAGAGAGCTGCCGGGCACATGTCACATGCATCAGCTGTCGAGGGCGAGGACGCTGTGTCCCACCCCCGCCCCTCTTTGCTGAGCACTGGCGACCTTCATGCAGAGAGTACACTATTGGAACTAGTTCTCTTTCTGTGGCCAGTGAAGAACCTGAAGAAGCAAAACCAGAACTTAGCAATGAACTTCCTCACTGGGAGGACCTGGTCCCTTGGAAAGCGATTCCTCTCATGGCAAAGAAAACACCCAGGTGGCTTGAGAGGAAGGAGAAAGGCCACATTCTCCAGGGACCTAGAGAGTTCCAGAGAGGATGGCTGGGCCATGTGGGCCCCAGGCCTGCCCGGACCCCAGAGCAGAATTTACTGCAGTCCTCCTCTGGCAGGGCCATCTTTATCTCATGTATTCTGTAATCTTCGGAAATTTGGAAAAAAGATGTTCCTCAGGGAGTGCTGATGAAATGTGTGAATCCAGAATACCTGAGGCAGGTCTCAGTCAATTTAGAAAGTTTATTTTGCCAAGGTTGAGGACACGCCGTGACACAGCCTCAGGATGTCTGGTGATGGTGGCCGGGGCCCAACCTGTTTTTATACATTTTAGAGAGACATGAGACATCAATCATTATATGTATGATGTACATTGGTTCTTTCCGGAAAGACAGGACAAGTCAAAGCAGGGAGGGGCCTTCCAGGTTATAGGTAGATAAGAGACAAATGGCTGCATTCTTTTGAGTTTCTGATTAGCCTTTCACTAAATGCGCAATTTACAGGAATAGTCACGTGTGCCTTATTCTGGCTGAGTGACACAACAGGGCGGAGGAAGCGATCCGAGCTGCATTTGTCTCATGTGAGCAGAGGGATGACTGAGTTCTGTCTGTCCTTCATCCACGAGGAATTTCCTTGCGGGCAAATTGTGAGGGTGGTCCGTAGCTTGTTAAAAATCTTCTTAGCCATCTTGTTTAGGAATAGAATGGGAGGTAGGTTTGCCCAACACAGTTCCCACCCTGACTTCCCTTAGGTTTGGTGATTTTGGGATCCTGAGATTTATTTCCTTTCACAGGAGACTGCAGGTGTTACTGCAGTGTCTAAAATACACTATTGTATATTTTGGGTGGACTCAATCCATCAATTGAATTTACTAGGTCTTCAAAAGTGAGTAGCAGTTTGTCACTGATGGCAGCCCTTCTGGCCCCCGGGGAGAATTGGTGTCTTTTAGGACAAGACTTTTATCCCACACCCCTTGGCTGTCTTCCTAAGCCAGTACTTTTTTGGAGCCACAGCAGTCAGTCTCAGAAAACCAAGACAGTTCCCACCCTATTTATTTTGTTTTACTAGAGATTAATCCGACCAATGGGAAGCAATTATTAGCTGATACTCAATAGATGTTCATTTATTTAATTGTACCGAATAAAACCTGACGTTGACTCTTCTGAACTCTGGAAGACGAGATACACATTTTTGGGGAAGAGAGCTCTGCCTCTCCTTCCTTCCAGCTGCTTCCCACTTTCATGGTCTGCTCTGGTCTGGTGAGTCCCTGTGTTCCTTCCCCATTAGACCTGGACACCTTCCCAGCGGCCCCTTGAATTCACCACTTCTGTTCTTTCAGTGGACTCTTTGCCAATCCCAGTGCTGCACTGAGTTCCCTTCTAAGTCTCAGCTCCTTGAGAAGTTATTTCTGACCAGGTGAGTCTGTAATTATTTTCCTCTCTTTTGAATGGTTATACCAGTTATTGTTTAAGCCACTCCTTCGGAACTTAAATACTACACTAAATCATAAAGTATATATTTTGTATCTGCATCTGCCTTTCACATATCCCCAATAATACTTTCTGAGAACAGGGACTGTCATATATTTTGTTGAATAATGTATTGCCTTTCTCATCTCAGAATCTCAATACACATTTGAAAATTAATCGTGGATTAACTTCAGGTTATTTTCGTGGCCTCGCTGCTCCTATGTTCTCCTATACTCTCAGTTAGCTCATTTTTACCCTTTAAATTATCTGTTTGTGAGACTCTGTGATCCTTCCTGATGGGATCTTGAGCCACTAAGATGGAATTATGAGGGCTAGTCCAAGGAGAGGAGTGCAGCTGTCTTAGGTTGTAGAGTTATCTAATCACCACTAAGTCTGACTGGACCCCCAAACTCAGACTAACCTTGTGCTGGTCATGTGGCGGACCAGTTGCACCATCACCTTTCCCAAGGAAAGAGATCCGAGCTGCGCCCAAGGTGCGCTCACTTCCAACCTTTGGAGCCCCTCTGGGAAGGAAGGGATCCCTGCCTGGGCAGGCCCAGTGAAGCCATCTGGAAGCTAGCTACCATACCTCTTAAGGAAGCATCCAGGCAGCCATCCTTCTCCTCATAGCCACTCTGCACCTTCCAGTCACGTGGCTCAAGGATTACTTAGAGGCAGTTGCCTGGGCTGCGTCCCCGTCACTGTTCCAGCAAACGGGAAATGACAGGGATCCTGGGTCTCCCCATCTCCTGCCTGGAGAACGGGAATTCTCCAACTAAGGTGCCATTTTGGCCTGGGTTGCATGAGATCGGGCTGTGGGTTTAGGGGATGCAGAGCCGACATTCCTAGGTTATCGTCTCTCAAGAGGAGTGGGATAGGTGGTCAGGCTCTTTATATAATTTATAACCATGAAGTGATTATTTCAATGGCTATAACTTCACAGTGATGACTACCTAGCTTCTGACTTTTGAGGCCATTATTTCCAAGTCTGGGCAAGACTGGAAGTGAAGGAGGCTATCTTGTAGCCAGTGGATTGCCTTCACACCGAGCGGACCCTCCACCCATGTGGCATAGAAACTATGTCCCAAATCGCGCTGTATCGGATCCCAGTTTCTGGGTAGAGAGCCGACATTGTTTAGTGAAAGGTTTAATTCCAGCTGAATTGTCATGGGACTGTAGCCATGGTTTTGTGCCACTGACATCATCTTGACTCACTATGTTAATGAAAGGGTTGGCGTGACAAGTACATATGAACGTGATGAGCCTTTCTCTTGAATAGTGACAATTTCAGATGCTCCTCGTTTTCCTTAGTGGGCACATAGTTCTCAAAAAGTTGAGTGTAACAAGATCACTGTAATGGAGCCATTCCACGTGCACAGGGCAGCTCCATCTTGTAAGACAGGTTTGATGATGAGAGAAATTTGACCTGGAACATGGTCTCAGTCCCTCCTTCCGTGTTTTCAGGTCTCTTTTCCTCCATCCTCAGCGCAGGACTGTACTGATCCAGAGCCACATTCAGCTGCCACCACAGCAAAAAACACCCACGGGTGTGAGAAAGGAAACATCCTGGGGCGTGGCTCACTCTGGGATGGGGTTTCCCACCAAAAGGAACGGCGGTGTCACTCTTTAAGGATGACGTCTGGCTTCATCTATGTCCTTGCAAAGGACATGAACTCATTCTTTTTTATGGCTACTAATCTGCACGTTCTGCACATGTATCCCAGAACTTAAAGTAAAAAAAAAAAAAAAAAAAATACGACGTCCAGCAGGATTAGAGTGATGTCTGTACCTGCTACCATGAGGCCAGCCAAAACAAAGCCCACAATAATACCCGAGGCCAGCCAAAACAAAACCTACAATAAAAGCGAGAGAAGACAAAGATGTACAAGACTGTGTACTTTACCATAGAAACCAGATGGAGGCAACTGCATGTACATAGCTAGAATAAAATAGGCAAATGCCATATTAGGCAAATGTATTTTGGAACTCATTGAAGACAAAGCACAATAACAGAATTTTAATATGCAAATAAAAACTAGTTTTATAGAAAATATTTGCATGTGTGCTGAAAAGCCTACAGATTTAGGGTGTAGTAATGGAAAAAAAACAGACCCAATAAACTTTCTTCTTTCCCACAGAATCCCTGGGACTGACAGGTTTCTTGCAGCTGAGTAACCGATCTACGCAGCTCGTCCTTGTGGACAGGTTTCCCATGGACGTCCCACTTGCCATATCACTCCTCCTTTTTGCAAAGTCATTGAAGGCATCTTGGCAGATATGAGCCTGCAAGGGAGGCCCCTGCTGACAAAGGCTGTGGGCTGCTCTGAAGCAGTGGACTTCCAGGATTAGGTCCTGAAGGCTTGGCACAGCTCCCTTCTTGCCTTGATTAGATGTTCTCACCTGGCTGGTGGCACGGCCAGGCTGTACCTCCTCATCGGCCTGGATACCTGCCCTGCTGGAGCTTGGCTCCCAGTGCTGCTCCTTGGAGATAAACTCTGGTGCCCTCTTGCTGCCTCTTCCCTCTCCTGCCCCCAAAGCAGCCATGTATTTAAGGACCTCAGCCCCGAGATGCTGCCCATCCTTTTCCTTCCATGGTAGGTAGGGCACTAGAACTGCACCCCCTGGAATGCAGCTCAGAGCTCTTCAGCTGGTACCAGCATGGTTACTTCAGGGACACAGGTGCATTTCTAAGCCCCCTGCAAGGCCGAGGTTCTTAGCTGCCTGCTTGAAATACTTTGTTTACTTCTGTCTTTCCTCTTCTCTCACTCTTCTCCAGCCTTCCTTGAACAGAAAAGCACACCTGCTGCTTGACCAAGTTGGGGGCCAGAGTGATCAGGGTGGATATTTTTGGGAGAAAATGAACAGAGAGTGGCCCTGTTCATCAGGGACCAACACTGGGGATGATGCCCCCGAGACAGGTGCACAGACAGGACGCAGGTGTTACGGGTGGGGAGCCACCTACTTAGGCTCACAGATCCTTGCAGGAACTGCGGCAAGCTGGACTGACAGCCCCTTATGAGCAGATTCAGCCTGTGGGCTCTGGATTCAGACGACCCGGGCCTGAATCCCCATCGCACCACTGTGAGCTGAGTGAGCTGGAGCCACTGAACTCAGCTTCTGGGCTGTAACCGGGGGCCCCCATCTCCAGATCCCATGAGGTTACAGTAGAGATCATGTAAGACAGTAACATGCAAAGGTTAGTGACTACCAGAGCCCAGGAAACCTGATCCACTGTCATCCTCCCGCCAGAAGTTCTATGGAAGCCACTGATGACAAATAGTCGGTTTATTAATATGTGCGCGTGATCTCTTCCCCAGGGCTGGGTTTCTCCTGAGGAGCCTTCGCTGTCAGAAGCAGCCTGGGGGCTGCCGCAGTGCCGTGTTCTGGCGCCGGTCATGGAATTTATTATAAGGGGAGTATTGGGGAGAGACCACCAAGTTGTTAGGAGGGGAAGGACCAGGTTCCACCTCTTTCGGGGCTGGCAGGACCCTGATCCTTTCGGGGTGAGCTCTCGTTGACTGAGGAGGGTGTGGGTCCCTGCAGAGGTCACCCCAGGGAACAGTACCTTGCACCCTCTCCTGCTCCCTGTGCCTGGGGAAACCACGCATTCTTGAGTGGTCGCCTCCAGAGCTTATAATTTTGGGGGATTGACACACAGCCCTCCCTGCTCCATTACCTCCTGGCAAGTCCCCAGGGGTATGGCATCCCCAGCCCCTTTTATTTGTGGTTCCCACACTCAGCCATCACTGTTGGGGGTCTTGAGTTGCAACCCCATTCGGCATTCATTACCAAAGGAGGGTGGGACACCAGACACTGTTTCAAGGGAATCAGCCTAGCGTCGGCAGCTGGATGGGATGAGGCTTTTCCAGGTGCAGGAGCACAGGGGCCACAGGCGTCAGAGGAAAGAGTATTAAGAACAGTATCCCAGGAGTGCTTCTACTCCCTGCGATATTGGGTGTCATATCCTCCTCTCCCACGTGGAAATTAGAAACAGTATCACTGGGGGCGTGTACACCTTCAATAATATTTAAAGTAATATCATCCCCTTCCCTCCAGGATCATGGGAACAATATCCCTGGGGGGTGTACACTTTCTGCCATATATGTAATAACATCCCCTCCGCCTTGGAACTTTATGAAGGACCATCTCTCACGGGGGTGTATAACCCTTGCTGCGATATTAGGAATGTGATTATCCTCTTTCCCCCCGGCATATTTGGAAAAATATCAGAGTGAGTGTACCCCTCCTGCGATATGGGGATTGATATCCTCTTCTTCCTTTCTGGGTATTAGAAAGAATATCACACGGGGGTTTGCACTTTCTTCAATATCTGGAGTCGTGTCATCCTCTCCTGTCTTGAATGGCAAGAACAATATCTCAGGGGGGATGTACACCCCCTGCCATATTGGGAGTAATATTATGCTCTCCCCCAGCTTGATATTAGGAACAAAATCCCAGTGTGGGTGTACATCTCCTACTCTATGGAAAGTCATACCTTCCTCTCCCTTCCTGGATTTTAGGAACAATATCACAGGCTGGGTGTACACAGCCTGTGGACAATATAAGGACAATATAAGGACAATAAAAGGACAAAATAAAGATACCATGATTATTATCCTATTAATTAGTAGGATACTAAAATAGGATAATTATTTTAAATATATGATTATGCATGCTTAAAATTAATTATTAATATTAATGTCATCTAACAATATTATTAGTTCTTAATATTAATTATTATTTTATTACCAACATTACTTAGTATTGATTTAAGTAACATTAATTGCTAATATCATTATTTTATTATTAATAGTGATAATACTATTAATTATTAATACTAATCATTAACATTTTAGCCAGTATTAATTTTTACTATCTTTATTGTGATTATTAATATCAATGATTACTCTTAATTTTTCTTATATTTATTAATATTAATAATTAATAGACTTGTTCCTGATATCCAGCAGGGAGAGGATATTACTCCCAGTATCGAAGAAAGTGTACACCCTTCTATGATGTTATTCCTAATAGACAGGGGGCAGAGGATGACATCATTGAAACTACCGCAGTGAGTGTACATCCCTTTGGTCATCTTGTTCCTATATCCTGGGTGGGAGAGGATGATATGACTCCTAATATCACAGGGGGCGTAGACCTCCCCCGTGACATTGTCCCTAACATCCAAAGGTGGAGAGGATGATATATCTTCCAATTTCGCAGGGGTTGCACACCACCCCTGTGATATAGTTCCTAATATCCAGGGACGGAGAGGGCAATATCACACCCAATAGAGCAGGGGGTGTACACCCCTTCTGTGACATTGTTCCTAATAGCCAGCAGGGGAGAGGAAGATATTACCCCCAATATATCAGGGGGTGTACACCCCTTTGTGATATTGTTCCTTATATCCTGGGAGGGAAACGATGATACTCGTGGCAATATCACAGGGGGTGTACACACCCCCTGTGATATTGTTCCGAATATCCAGAGGGAGAGAAAATGATATGACTCCCAATATCACAGGGGGTGTACATCCTCCTGTGATACTGTTTCTTATATTCAGGGGGAGAGGATGATATTACTCCCAATATCGCAGGGGTTGTACACACCTCCTGCGATATTGTTCCTAATATCCAGAAGGGGAGAGCATAATATTACTCTCAATATGGCAGGGGGTGTACACTTCCTTGGTAATACTGATCTTAATATCCATGCTGGGAGAGGATGATTTATTACTCCCAATATCGCAAGAAGTGTACAACTGCCTGTGATAGAGTTCCTAACATCTAGGAGGGGAGAGGATGATATTACTGCCCATATCACACGAGTTGTAAAACCCCTTTGATATTTTGTCTATGATCCTGAGGGGAGAGGATGATATTACTCCCAATATCCAAGAAGGTGTACACACCCCTGTGACTCTATGCCCAATATCCACGTTGGGAGATGAAGACATTATGCCCAATATCGCAGGGGATGTACACCTACCCTGGGATATTGTTCCTTATATCGAGAGGGGGAGAAGATGCAATTACTCCCAATAACGCAGATGCCGTAGCTGTATACCCCTCCTGTGATACTATTCTTAATATCCTAGGGAAGAGAGGATGATAATACACACAATATCGCAGGGAGTGTACACCCACCCAGTGATGTTGTTCTTAATGTACTCCACCTCCCACCACCAGTGATATCGTTCCTAATAACCAGGTGAAGAGAGGATAATATTATGCCCAATATCGCAGGGGAGTGTACACACACTCCCTGATGTTGTTCCTAGTATCCAAAGGTAGAGACGATGACATTACTGGCCATACATCAGGGGGTGTACACCATTCTGTGATATTGTTTTTGACATTCAGTGGGGGAGAGGATAACATGAATCCCAATATCGCAGAAGGTGTACAGACCCCTCTGATATGGTTCCTACTGTACAGGGAAAAGAGAAGAATATTGCTCTCAATGTCACAGGGGGTGTAACCAACCTGTCCCCCCGTATATTGTTCCTAATATGCAGTGGGGTGGAGGCTGATAGTACTCCCAATATCCCAGAAAGTGCACACACACCTGTGGTAGAGTTCCTAATATCCAGGCAGGAAGAAGATGACATGGCTGACAATACCGAAGGGGGTGGACACCTCTTCAGTGATGTGGTTAATGACATCCAGAGGGTAAGTGGATGATATTACTCCCAATAAAGTAGGAACCATACAGCCACCCTGGGATTTTGTCCTTAATAACCACAGGGGAGAGGTGATATTACTACCAATATTGCAAGGGGTGTACACCCTCCTGTGATATTGTTTCTTATATCCAGGAAAGGAGAAGATGGTCTTAGTACCAATATTGAAGGGATGGACAGCCCCCATGGGATATTGTTCTAAAGATACAGGTTGAAAGAGGATGAGATTCCATTCAGTATAACAAGGGGTGTACACCCCGCCTGTGATATGAATCATAAAACCTAGAGGAAGAGAGAATGACATTACTTCCAGTAATACACAAGGTGTTCACCTACCCTGTGATATTGTTCCTGTTATAGAATGAGACCATCACTTCTCCTGCTGTCTTTCCCAGCTTTTCCCCGTCTCTCCTTTTCCCTAGTTTATAAGACAGGAGAAGGGGGAGAAAGCAAAATGTTGGAAAGAAACAGAAGTAAGATAAATAGCTAGATGACCTTGGCACCACCACCTGGCCCTGGTGGTTAAAATAATAATGATAATATTAACCCCTGACGGAAACTACTAGTGTTATCTGTAAATTCCAGACATTGTATGAGAAATCACTGTAAAACTTTTGTTCTGTTAGCTGATGCATGTAGCCCCTCATCAGGTTTTCCATGCTTGCTTGATTTATCATGACCCTTTTACATGGATCCCTTAAAGTTGTAAGCCTTTAAAAAGGCCACATATTTCTTATTCAGGGAGCTCGGTTCTTAAGACGCGAGTCTGCCGATGCTCCCGGCCAAATAAAAAACCTCTTCCTTCTTTAATCCGGTGTCTGAGGAGTTTTTGTCTGCGGCTCGTCCTGCTACACTACTGTAGGTGACACATGACCTGAAGGGCTACGTCCTCCCCTCGCCTGCAGATGCAGACACGCTGATCTCTGCCAAGCCTCCAGGCTGCTCTGCCTGCAGGTCTGCAGGGTTTGTGGTGACAAGCACTTTTTGGTAAGAAAGCAGAAGACAACAGAAAAGGTATCGCTTTTTTGTATTTTCAGCAATTGATCATGTTCCCTTGTCCTGAATTCTCCACCCCGTTCCCCAGTATTACCTGTGGTGCTGTCTGCAGTAGGTTTCGTTTGATCTCCACTGGAGTGAAGACCAAAGGTTCTAAGGGGATACTTTCCCTTCATGGTGAGGGTTTTCTGTGTTGCCCTCTTTTTACACCCAGGCTCTCAGCACCCCTTCCGCCGTCCCATACAGCACTAGCCGGGACTCCACTGTGTCCTGGAGCCCAGGCCTCCTCCTGCCCTGCCTTCTGAGGCACAGAACACCGACACAGTGGCTGTGGGACATGCTCTGAGTGACTCCAGGACAGCATCAAGGGCATTAGGAAATGAGGGAAATGTTCTGGCTTTGTGTCACCGATAAATTTTCCTAAGGCATTTCAGACAAGTACCTGCTATAACGTTAATCAAAACCTGCATGTGATGAATGTGAATTCAAACTGTCATCCAATCACTGTAGGTATTTTTGAAATAGGAGTTTTGTGCCTGTATAGGACTGCTGCTTACACAATTTATTTCATGTTCTAATCTTCAGCCATTAAAATAATAAAAACATTGCAAAATATTTTCAGGCTTGTGCTGATTATTATTTTGGCATTATTTATAGTCTCTTGGTTTTTTATTATAGACTCCTATAGTATTGGTTCTCAGTCCCTGCTAGTCTTTCCTCTTTTCAGTAATCTTTCTTTTTTTCTTTTCTTTCTTTCTTTTTCTTTCTTTCTTTCTCTTTCTTTCTTTCTTTCTCTTTCTTTCTTTTTTCTCCTTCCTTCCCTCCCTCCCTCCCTCCCTCCTTCCTTTCTTCCTTTCTTCCTTTCTTTCTTTTTCTTTTTCTTTCTTTCCTTTCTCTCTCTCTCTTTCTTTCTTTCTTTCTCTTTCCTTCCTTCCTTCCTTCTTTTCTTTCTTCTTTTTTTTCTTCCTGACAGAGTTTCGCTCTTGTTGTCCAGGTTGGAGTGCAGTGGTGCCATCTCAGCTCACTGCAACCTCTGCCTCCCTGGTTCGTGATTCTCCTGCCTTAGCTTCCCGTGTAGCTGGGATTCCAGGCGCCCACTACCACCTCACCTGGCTAATTTTTGTGTTATTACTAGAGACAGGGTTTCACCATGCTCATGAGGCTGGTCTCAAACTCCTGACTTCAAGTGATCCACCCCCCTCGGCCTCCCAGAGTGCTGGGATTACAGAAGTGAGCCACCACGCCCGCACTTTTGGTTTGTTTTCATTCATGATTAACAAGATAAAAATGCCAAAATTTATTCAGAGTAGAAAACTATGCAAAACCTTTTTGCACTCAGATAGATCTGTAATAACTATTCCCGTGTATAAATATTGTGTACCTTTCTTGCCAAGAGAATCCACAGTTTAAGAACTTCTCTGAACTAGAGAGATCAATGATGGCACAAGGCACTTACCTGATTCCTCAGATATCTGGAAACTAAAATTCTACTACAGAAGGTAGCCTTTCACCTCTTCTCATCTGGAAGAACCAGCTGGCGTTCCGAATGGTTTCTTGTGCTGTCAACGGGGTTTGCCTGAATGGACCGTGTGCCCCTCTGAGCAGTCTCTTTCATCTTAGGTTCCTGCCCACGTGTGGTTGTCAGAATCATAGGCCTCCAGAAAAGTTCACACCTTAATCCCCACAACCCACGAATGCATTGCCTGTGGCAAAAGGGACTTTGCAGGTGTGCTTAAGTGAAGGCCTGGAGATGGAGGGTGATCCTGGATTATCTAGGTGGACCCAAGCTACGCACATGAGCTATTAAACAGGGAAGAGAGAGGCTGAGGCATGGGTCAGAGGGATGGAAGAAGGAGGAGGAGTGATTCCAAGCATGAAGGGTGTGACCTGCATTGCTGGCTCTGAAGACGGAGGAAAGGCTGTGGACTGAGGAAGGCAGGTGGTCTCTAGAAGCTGAGAACAGCCCTCAGCTGACAGCCAGCCAGGAAACAGGAAGCCCAGTCCTGCAACCGAGAGGAACTCCATTCTGCTGATGACAAGTGAGGAAGGACACAGATTCTCTTCCAGAGCCTCCACAGAGGAGTACAGCCATGCCAACACTCTGACTGCAGCCCAGGGGGACCCATGAGGGATGTATGACCTGCAGAACTATTAGAGAATAAGTCTGTGTGGTTCTAAGCTGCTAAATTTGTGGTACTTCATCACAGTAGCAGCAGAGAGCGAAGGCACCATGGCTTTGGAAGGTCAGGTCATGCATCGCAAATTGTAAGCAGTCATGAGTGTCTCCCCAAACATGATTTTCCCATTGTTCTTCCCTTTTTCTATAATCTTTCGCCCAGAGTGAGTAGGTGGCTGGTGGCTGGCAAGTTCCTCATAATGAATATGTCAAAAATATTCCAGATCTAGTTTTTTGGTTTTTTCTTTTTTTGTCAGGTAGCTACGTGGAGGTTCTTCAATCAACTAATGTTTTTGATGCTGCCTCAGCCTAAGCACAGGTCAGCTACATCCTGTGTCAGGGTCCTCCTAGGTATCAACTGGGGCCTCAGAAGAAGAAGACATTTGTCCACCATGTCCCCCAAATAATTTAGAAATCTTAAGGTATCACAGTAAAAGGGTATTATTTAAAAACAACAACAACAACAACAAAAACCATTTACTGCATTGGCTGGATGATTTGGGGGAAGGACTAAGACAATGGGGCTTTGCTGTAGGTTGGACACTGTCAGAAAGTGGGGACAATTCTGTGACTGGGTGTCTCCATAAATCTTATCTAGAGGAGGAGAGACTAGAATGAGGATAAAGTTGTAACGGATAAAGAAGCAGCAGTCACTCATCTAGGTAGGGAGAGTTTGACATTGGGAGGGTGGCTTATTGACCTTGTTTTTCTCTGTGCTTAGACAAAATTGTGAAGTGGCCTTGTTTTGCTTCATTCTATGATGGTCCCAGAGTCATCCTCTCTGAGGTTAGCATTGTTTATAACTCACAGGAAAATAACATGGTATAGCTGTCAGTGTCAGCAGCTTTGAATTCCTGAGGCTGCTATTTTTTCTTTCTCAGAAGTAGCAGTCTTTTTACATTTCAGTATGCTGGTTAACAACAACAAAAAAGAGATGCTCTGGTTGAAGCCCACATTTAATACCAAACATTAGCCTAATCTAATCATAATATTTAAAATCGTTCTAAAAAAATTAAAACATTATCTTTTCTTTCTGCACAACTTCTAGTAAACGTGAGTGTTCTCTAACAAATACAATCTTGATCAAGACTGAAAACAGAATAAATGAACCAAGACATACTAACCAATATCAAACATGTATCGTGTGTGCATACAGTGAGACAATAAATTAGCAGAGTGGTGCATCTGTGGGTGATATTTGAGAGTGACATTATGGGGAATGAACATGTAGTCATTGCTTGATTCATTCATCACTCAGGAAAACTGCTGCCCATCATCCTAGGAAATTGATTAAAAAACAACGGTGTTTTTTGCCAGGCGCGGTGGCTCATGCCTGTAATCCCAGCACTTTGGGAGGCCGAGGCAGGCAGATCATGAGGTCAGAAGATCGAGACCATCCTGGCTAACACGGTGAAACCCCCGTCTCTAGTAAAAATACAAAAAATTAGTCGGGCGTGGTGGCGGGCGCCTGTAGTCCCAGCTACTTGGGAGGCTGAGGCAGGAGAATGGCGTGAACCCAGGAGGTGGAGCTTGCAGCAAGCTGAGGTCACGCCACTGCACTCCAGCCTGGGTGACAGAGCGAGACTCCATCTCAAACTAAATAAATAAATAAATAAATAAATAAATAAATAAATAAATAAATAAATAAAAATAAAATAAAAAACAGCAGTGTTTTTTTGTCAGTGAAACAGCAAAACTTGGGAACTCAAAGGGGGCAGTGTTGGGAGGGAGGAGAAGGTAGTCTAATAAAACAAATTAAACCCATGTGTTTTTTCATTCAAATGACCAAGCGGTACTGACAGGAACAAGGTTCAGCCGGTACCTGTCACAGTGAGGGCACTCTCCAGAGTGCTCCGCCAAACAGCAGTGCACTGTCTACGGTAAGCTGTCTTCACAAAGTAGGATCCCTCTCTCCTTTTATTTCTTTTCTTTTCCTTTCTTTTCCCTTCCCTTCCCC
>NW_022302249.1:0-5308 GCF_002776525.5 Piliocolobus tephrosceles | reverse complement strand
ATTAAATGTGTTTGAGAATGTTGGGAGAAGGAGCTATTACAGCTGTGTAAGGAGCTATTACAGCTTCCCAGCTTTTTCTCACACTGAAGTGATTATTTTCTACAACAAACAGAGATTACTTCGCTGGAGTTGTGAGAGGAGACTTTGGAGATTCGGCTTTTCCTGTGTCACAGTCTTAAACTCATCATAATTTTAACTTTACTGTTTCCACTAGACAAGATTTGAGGTAGAAAATCTAGTTCTTAAGTCTTAAATGTTTCAAAATGTTGAGTGTCATCAACATGGAATGCAGGCCACAGGCAGAAAGGCCTCTCACAGCAAAGGTGCGGATCTTCCTCTGCTTTGAAAAGTTTCAAAGCAGCTTACCTCTGTGATGAATGAACTTACTGAAAAGTACCAAAAATAGCAATCAGGTAGCACTACCCTGACTTTTGAGCCATGTCCCCTAATGCTGTGTCCTTTCTAAGCACAAAATCCATGTCCAAACTTACTTTTTTTTCTTAATTGATACATGATATTTTACGTATTTGTGGGGTGCATGTGATAGTTTGTTACCTGCACAGAATGTAATGATCAAGTCAGGGTATTTAGGGTGTCTGCCACCTCAAATATTTATTTATGTGTTGGGAGCATTTCAAGTCATGTAGGTATTTTGAAATATACAATATTTTGCTCATTATAGTCATCCTACTCTGCTATGAAACATTAGAACATATTCCTTCTAACTGTATGTTTGTACCCATTAACCAACCTCTCTTTATCTTCCCCACCCCTCACATACACCTTCTTCAGTTTTTTATATCTATTGCTTTGTTCTCTATTTTCAGGAGATCCACTTTTTTTAGCTCCCCTATGTGAGTGAGAATATGGGATAGTTGTCTTTTTGTGCCTGGCTGATTTCACTTAACATGATGACCTCCAGTTCCATTCATGCCACTGCAAATGACAGGATTTCATTCTTTTTTATTGCTGAATAGTATTTTGTTGTGTATGTATACCACATTTTCTTTATCAATTCATCCATTGATGGATACTTAGGTTGATTTATATCTTTGCTATTACTAATAGTGTTGCAATAAACATAAGGTTGCAGATATCCCTTTGATATACTTATTTCCTTTCCTTTGAATAAATACCCAGGTAGTGGGATTGGTTCTATTTTTCGTTCTTTGAGAAATCTGCATAGTATTTCCCACAGAGGCTGTACTAATTCACGTGCCTACCAACAATGTATAAATGTTCATTTTTCTTTCATCATTAGCATCTGTCATTTTTTGTCTTTTTAATAATAACCATTCTATTTGGGGTAAGATGATATCTCATTGTGGTGTTCATTTGCATTTTCCTGATGCTGAGTGATGTTGAACATTGGTTTATATACCTGTTGGCCATTTGTAAGTCTTTTTTCGAGAAATGTCTTTTTATGTCATTTGTCTACATTTTAATGCAGTTCTTTTTGTGTTTCCTTTTTTGTTTGTTTTTTTACTATTGAAATGAGTTCTTTGTATATTCTGCATATTAGTCCCTTGTGTGATGAATAGTCTGCAAATATTTTCCCCCATTCATTCTACAGGTTTTCTCTTAACTCTATTGATTCTTTTCTTTGCTGTGCAGAAGCCTTTAAGTTTAATATAGTCCCATTGGTCTATTTTTGTTTTTCTTTCTTGTGTTTTTTAAGTCTTAACCATAAAATTTTTGCCTAGACCAATGTCCTGAGATGATTCTCCTATGTTTTCTTCTAGTACCATTATTGTTTTGGGTCTTATGTTACGTCTTTAGTCCATCTTGAGTTGATTTTTGTATATGAAAAGAGATGGGGGTTGAGTTTCACTCTTTTGCATAAGGAAATCCAGTTTTCCCAGCATTATTTATTGAAGAGGGTATTCTTTCTCCAATGTATACTCTAGGTGCCTTGTCAGAAATCAATTGGCTATAAATATGTCGAATCTGAGTTCTTTTTTGTTTGTTTGTTTGTTTTGGTTTTTGTTTGTTTGTTTTGTTTTTTGAGCTGGAGTCTCACTCTGTCACCCAGGCTGCAGTGCCGTGGCGCCATCTCGGCTCACTGCAATCTCCGTCTTCTGAGTTCAAGCTATTCTTCTGCCTCAGCCTCCCGAGGAGCTGGGACTATAGGCACCCACCATCATATCCGACTAATTTTTTATTTTTAGTTTTTGTATTTTCAGTAGAGACACAGTTTCACCTTGTTGGCCAGATGATCTCAATCTCCTGACCTCATGATCTGCCTGCCTTGGCCTCCCAAAGTGCTAGGATTACAGGCATTAGCTAGGATTACTGCTCCTGGCCTATCTGAGTTATTTATTCTGTTCCTTTAGCCTGTATGTCTGTTTTCATAACAATGCCATGCTATTTTCATTACTATAGCCTTGTAATAAACTTTGAAGTCAGGTAGTATAATTGTTGTAACTTTGTTTTGCTCAGTATTGCTTTTGGTATTTGTGCTCTATTTTGGTTCCATATGAACTTTCAGACTTTTTTTCCTATTTATGTGAAAACGGATGTAAATAGCTTGACAGGAATTTCATTGAATCTAATAGATTGGGTAGTATAGTCTCTTTCAATAATATTAACTATGCTTATCCATGAATGTGAGATGTTTTTCTATTTGTGTGTATTCTCTTGAAATTCTTTCATCAGTTTATTTTATTTTATTTTTTTCTCGTGAAAGTATCTCACCCCCTTGGTTAAATTTATTTCTGAGTATTTTATTTGTAGCTATTATAAGTGGAATTGCCTTCTTGATTTCTTTCTCAGCTAGTTCATTATTTATGTATAGAAATACGAATGACATTTTTAGTGTTAATTTTGTATCCTGCAGCTTTACTGAATTTATCAGACCTAAATTTTGTGGTGGGCTCTTTAGGTTTCTCTAGATAAAAGATCATGTCCTCTGCAAAGAGAGAAAATTTGACTTCCTTTTTCCAATTTGTCTGATTTTTTTTTTCTCTTGCCTGATCACTCTGGCTATCATCTCCAATACTATGTTGAATAAGAGTGGGAAAAAATGGGCATCATTGTCTCGTTTCAGTTCTTAGAAAAAAGGCTTTTAGCTTTTCCACATTCATTATTTGGTCATCATATATGGCCTTTATTATGTTGAAGTATGTTCCTTCTATACCTAGTTTATGGATTTTTTTTTCTTTATCAAGAGGGGATATTGTATTTTATCAAATCCTTATTTTTCTTGTATAAAAATGATCAGACTTTTTTGTCCTTCATTTTGTTGATGTAATGTATTACATTTATTGATTTGCATATACTGAGCGATCCTTGTATCCCTGGAATAAAACCCACCTGAACATGGTGTATTATTTTTTTATGTGCCATTGGATTCAGTTTTCCAGTATTTTGTTGAAGATATTTGTGTCCATGTTCATCAAAGATATTGATCTGATGTTTTCGCTTTTTTGTTGTTGTTTAAATGTGTCTTTGGTGTCAATGTCAAGATAATGTGGACTTACTGAATGGGTTAGAGAGAATTTCCTCCTCTTCAATTTTTGGAAGAGTTTGAGGTGAACTGGTGTTAGTTCTTAATATTTTTGGTAGAATTCAGCAGTGAAGCCATGCTGTTTCTTCCAGATTCAATCTTGGTCAGTTCCATATGTCCAAAAATGTATACAATTTTTCTATATTTTCCAGTTGCTTCATATATAGTAATTCATGATAGTGTCTGATGATCTTCTGTATTTATGTGTTATCATTTGCATGTTGTTTACTTTCTATATAGTTGTATAGTTTTAAAAGCTCCTCTTGGTATTGATTTCTTGTTTTATTTCATGTTATCCCAGAAGGTATTTTAAATAATTTTAATATTTAAAAATTCACTAAGACTTGGTGTTTGGCCTACTGTATGGTATATCCCAGAGAATGTTCCACGTGCTGATAAGAATGCAGGGGATGTGCAAAATGTTTTGTAGGTAAATGTCTGTTAGGTCCGTTTCGTTTCAAGTTCAGTTTAAATCCAATGTTTCTTGGTTGAATTTTTGTCTAGATGATCTGTTTAATGTCAAGAATGAGATGTTGAACTTCCCCACTATTATTGTATTGGAGTCTGTCTCTCCCTTTAGATCTAGTAATATTTGGTTTACATATCCGGGTGTTCCAGTATTGAGTACATATATATTTATAATTGTTACATCCTCTTGATGGATTGATCCCTTTATCATTATGTAATGACCTTTTTTCTCTCTTTTTACTGTTTCTGACTTAAAGTGCATTTATCTGATGTAAGTATAGCTACTCCTGCTTGATTTAGGTTTCTGTGGAATAGTTTTTTCCATTCCTTTACTGTTACTCTATATATGTCTTTACTGATAGAGCTTCTTGTAGGCAGCATACAATTGCATCATTTTAAAAAACTACATGCAGCCAGTATTACATCTTTAAAGTGGGAAATTTAATCTCTTTACATTCCAGGTCATTATTGATATGTGACATTTTAGCCCTCTCATATTATTAATTGTTTTCTGGTAGTTTTGTATATCCTTTTTTTCTTTTTTATTTCTCTGTTGTTTATCATCGTGGTTTAGTGGTTTTGTTGAAATGGTAATATTTGAGTTTTATCTTCCTCATTTATGTGTTTGCTCTACTAAGGAGCTTTATACTTTCATATGTTTCCACGATATATCATCTTTACATTTCCAGGTTTGGGAATCTCTAAAGCATTTCTTGTAGGGCCAATCTAGTGACAAAAAAATTTCTCAGTTTTGGCTTATCTGGGAAAAGATTGATTTCTTATTCATTTATGAAGGATAACTTTGATAGGTATATTATTCTTGACTGATTGATTTTTCTTTCAGCATTTTGAATATATCATCACTTTCTCCCCTGGCCTGTAAGGTTTTTTGTTTGTTCATTTTTCCTGAGAAATCCACTGTTATTCTTTCTTCTTCTTAATTTAGTCTGTTGTTGCAACTCTGGAATACATTTTTTAAAATTTCATATATTGTTGAGTTCTGAGATTTTCTTTTTTAAAATGGTATCTATATCTTTGGTAAATTTCTCAGTCGTATCCTGAATTGTTTTCTGATTTCTTTATATTGTTTATGTGTTCACATAACTTCACTGAGCTTTTTTATTTGCATTCAATTTCTCGCATTTCATCATTTTTTTTTTCCTGAATTTTTTTGTTAGAGAATTACTATCCTTTGGATGTGTCCAGTTTTCCTGCTTTTTCACATATGTGGCATCTTTACATTGATATCTGCACATCTGGTGAAAAAGTCACTTATTTCATTCTTTGAATTGTCTTTCATAGGGGAAGACTTTACTGAATATGTGTCTATGTTGA
>NW_022302248.1:0-3883 GCF_002776525.5 Piliocolobus tephrosceles | reverse complement strand
GAAACAGAAAAGGTGTAGATGTGGGAGTTCAGTCAGGGTGGCAGAGACGATTTTACAGGGAAAATTATAAAAATAGTTATAGGAAACCGTCACAAAGCTTCTTGGAAGGCCGGGGAGGTTGCATAGCTTCAGTAAAAGATTTGGCTGAAGGCAGCTGAATTCTCTTTAAAGGTGTAGATACATAGGATTGTAGAGGAGTTTACTCAGGTGGTCTTTTTTTTTTTTTTTTTTATTATACTTTAAGTTCTAGGGTACATGTGCATAACGTGCAGGTTACATATGTATACATGTGCCATGTTGGTGTGCTGCACCCATCAACTCGTCAGCACCCATCAATTCATCATTTATATCAGGTATAACTCCCCAATGCAATCCCTCTCCCCTCCCCCCTCCCCATGATAGGCCCCAGTGTGTGATGAATGAGATCACTCAGGTGGTCTTAAGAACAACTTTTGATTATCTGCAGGAGGTCGGTAATGTCAATGACCCTCTAGAGGTGTTTACTCAAGATGCTTGTAATTTAATCTGTACTAAATAAATGCGAACTTAACTGGCTGATTGGGCCACTGCTGCTAACTCTTTTCTGGAATTTTCTTGGTATGGGTGAGTGGTTCTGCAGCCCAGCCCATTCTTTCGTTGGATAGTTGTGTCTGTGAATATTTGTTCATCTGTAACTGTTTCAGAGTCTGCCAGTCCAACTCAGACACTCAACCTCCTTAATTGTTTTTTGTCCTAAGGCCCATTTCAGACCCGGTCTCTTCATTGATATCTGTATGGTTATTTCTGTTAGAGACAGCCAACTTTCCTTTCTTTGAATTCTGGTAGGTATAATTGTGTAGAGTGAAATAAGAGTTTTATTTTATTATTATTTAGAAAAAAGAAGCTAATTTATTCTGCTCATTAAAAATTTTCTTTTTAAAACAAATCTTAAAATTTTGATTGGAGAAGGATTAGAGATAAAATTGTTGATGTTTGAAATTCATTGTGGTTTTAAAAAAAATGCTTGTTTTAGTTTCAGGTGTACATGTGTAGGTCTGACATGTAGGTAAACCTATGTCACGGGGGTTTGATGTATAGATAATATCATCAATTAGGTAGTAAGTCTAATACTCAATAATTATTTTTTCTTCTCTTCTTTTGCCTCCCACCCTCCACCCTCAAGTAGGTCCTGGTGTGTGCTGCTCCCGTTGCGTCCATGTATTCTCTTTATTTAGTGCCCACTTATACACGCAATATTTCATTTTCTGATTCCTGCATTAGTTTGCTAAGTATATTATTCTCTAGCTCCATTTATGTTCTTGCAATAGACAAGATCTCATTCTTTTTTTTTTCATGGACACATAGTATTCCATGGTGTATATGTACCACATTTTTAAAAATCCAGGTTCCATTGACTGGCATTTAGGTTGATTCCATGTCTTTTCTGTAGCAAATAGTGTTGCAATGAAAATTTGTGTAAATATGTCTTCATGGTAGAATGATTTATATTCCTCTGTGTATATAACCTGTCATGAGATTGCTGGGTCAAATGGTAGTTCTATTTTTAGCTCTTTGAAGAATTGTCACACTGCTTTCCACAATGGTTGAACTAATTGATACTGCTACCACCAGTGTATAAGCATTCCCTTTTCTCTGCAACTTTGCCAGCATGTTATCTTTTTCTTTTTTGATAATAGCCATTCTGACTGGTGTGAGTTGGTGTCTTGTTGTGGTTTCAATTTATATTTCTCTAATGATAAGTGATATTGACCTTTTTCATGTGCTGTAGGCCACATGTATAACTTCTTTTGAAACATGTCTCTCCATGTACTTTGCCCACTTTTTAATGGTTTATTTTCTTGTAAATTTATTTAAGTTTTGTATAGATGTTGGATATCAGACCTTTGTCCAATGCATAGTTTCTAAATATTTTCTCTCATTTCTTAGGTTGTCCGTTCCCTTGGTTTATAGTTTCTTTTGCTGGAAGCATGAGTTTTAGATTCAGAAATGTGAGTCTGAGTCCTGGTTCCACCTTTAATGGGCTCTGAGATAAGGGACAAGTTCATTGATGTTTTAGGATAGAGGGATAATAGTAACTGATTAGGGGGTCATTGTGAGCATTATATGAGGTGCAAACATAAATGTCCCCAGTATATAGCAGGGTTTTTCTTCTTCATTTTCACCTTCATCTTAAGCTGTATTTTCTCTCATAAAATAAGGTCACATCAATTGTAACTTTAAGTGTGCAATCCAAGTCTAGTTCCTAAAACTAAAGTCTGTTAGGCTTTACACTGATAATGCTTTTTTTTCTATATACAGAATAAGGACAAGATGAGACCCAATATTCTTCCCCCTACTTGTCTCTTCCTACTGGCCTTCCCTCCATTAAGATGATGTATAAATGTCAGACCTCCTGAAAACCTCCTCAAAGATGTACCAAGAAACAGAGGTTTCTACAACTTGTGATTTTCCAGAGTTTGCTCTCAAGCTCTGGTCTAATAAACTTCAATTGATTCAGAAACTTGAATCAGGCACTCAGTTTGGTTAACATTTTGCCAACCATGAAGGGGTCCTCTTAATGGAGTTTAGAACCTTTGACCTGTAGTGCTTCTTTTTTTTTTTTTTCATGCTCAGTACCAACTATAGAGCTTTAGTTCTGACCAATCATGTGACTTTCTGAGAATTGGATCCTACTTGCTCTTGAAGTCCCTGCTCTCTCAGATTTTTTTTGTTTGAGATCTGAGTTTTGTTTTTTCATGGAACCCTCTACTCATGGAGCCTTGCTCACCTCCTAAAAGGAACATGAGTTTCCTGATCCTATGACAATGGAGAGCAGACTACAGCTTGGTCCCTGCTCAACTAAGGAGCTGGTTTGGGCTTTTGTTTTAGAATTTGGTAGCTGCAAGATAAAGCTTGTTACTACTTCATTCTAACCTCTCCTTATGCTTAGAGTGTTCAACAGTATGTAAATAGTGTAATCGCTATTTGTGGTTTGGGTTTTTATTATTCTTCCTTTGGATTTGACCAACTCTTCACCCGGTCTAATGTCCAAAACCCTTTCACTTGGTCAAATCCAAATCTAACAGGAGGTCTACATTATGGTGAAGCAGGCCTTTAAATTGGCTAAAGTTCTGTAACTGCAGAACATCCAATTCCACCGCTAGAAACACCAGTTTGTTGAAGAAATTAAAGATAGTTTTAACCCACGATATATTTCTTTGACAAATTTTGACGTGTCTGTCAGAGGGCCAGCAAATAGAAGTGGCCCTGCACAGTTGCATTTTGTGGAAAAAATCTACATCATAGAGAATCATTATTAATGCAGGCATGTCTTTCCTTATCTGGATCTGGGAGAAATAGCCTGAATCTGATACCTTAAAGATAAAAATAATGTCGCGTTGATTTTTCTCTGAGGGCTGCTATGTGCAAGGTTTCACTGACACAAGACTGGCTTTGCTAACTGAACTTCCTTTCTTTCTCCCATGACCTGTATTACCACTAAAACCTGATTTACTGCCATAACCTTGTTTTGGACATGCAGAAATGCAGAAAAATAATCAACCAGCTAAAGGGTAAACATGTATCAGTCTTGAGTTTCCTGGCTTCTCTCTGTGCATTCTTTCCAGTAGGATAGTAAAAATCACTGTTTCCTCCACCAAATTTTGATCAATGGGAGAAGATTTGTGTTGGACTAGTCTTGGTGTAGTAATTCTAGTGTACTTTTTAGCGATGTTGGGGTATGAATATTTTGATTTTTTTAATCCATTTCCTCCCAGAAATAGTCTTTTTCTTTACCTCTTTCCTTCAGTGTTGTTCATAAATGGAGGTACTGAATAAAGTTTTCTCTCATCTTGTCATATGTCCTTGAGGGCTTGATTTGTGATGGAGTCAGAGCACTCACTCT
>NW_022302247.1:0-4375 GCF_002776525.5 Piliocolobus tephrosceles | reverse complement strand
CCTGGACGACAAAGCAAGACTCGGTATTAAAAAAAAAAAAAAAAAAAGGAAAAATAAAGAAATCGGAATCCATAATCCTAAGGTTCTTAACCCAGCTCTCAGAAATTTATGACGTCCCAAAAATCCTGTGCAACAATTTTGTGTATATGCATCCATGTGTTTATGGGGAGATGATTTATAGCTCTCCATACATTTTGAAAGTGGTTGGATTCCAAAAAATTTTAGAATACGCCTCTTGGGCCTGGTGTGGTGGCTCACACCTGTAATCCCAGCACTTAGGGAGGCTGAGGCAGTAGGATCCACTGAGGTCAGGAGCTTAAGACCAGCAACATAGTGAGACCTCCACCTCTACCACAAAAAAAAAAAAAAAAAGAAAGAAAGAAAAATGCTTCCCTATTACCTTTTTAGAAATACCCAATATGGCTCAGACCTGGTGAGATTTCTTTCCCAGATCTCCCTTACTTAGATATTCTGTGCTTCCCCGGATTTCATTTTCTCTTCCAGCATGAAGCAAAATACACAAACCTAATATTTTTCTTTCTTTTTTTTTTTAACTGCAAATGAGTTCTAGATGGACTTTGTCTTTGGTCTGTGAGACTCCAAATGATTAAGCATAAAGCAAACGTTTCCCAAGTGATGTTTCAATTTATAGACCAGGAGTTTGGCGATAATGTTAAGTGCAATTAGAAGCAATGTGGTGCCTAGATACTTAAGTTCTAGATTAATTTCATTCTCTTCACAGTTCTGGAACCTCATTTCTGCACTGGGACCTGAGCGTTAATGTCCCCTATATGACTGGACTGAAGTGTTTGGGGTCTATCCTTTAACCAGGTGAAAGAAAGAAACAAGTTAAGCTTCTATTTTTTGCTTCTAGGATTAACTTTACCTACTTGTTATGCATTTATTATGAACTATTGGGAAAAAAATCAATTAAATAAATAGTATATTTTTTCCAGCAAAATCTTAAGAGCTGGTATTAATTGTGAGATGCAAATATTACTTTTGTCTTAGGTCATTCCACCCTCCTCTTGTTGTGACTTTTGCCACACTATAAGCCTAGATATGTCCATAAACAGCAAATAAATGAGGTGTTCTGTTATATCTTAGCAATTAGATTCTTCCTGTTTTCTAGCCTCAATGCTTAGGTAGGAAATACACAAGAATACATAGATCTCACGTACTAACTGACCATGAAATGAACATTAAGAAGGCTATTACTTCCTAGATGATGAAATGCAGGCTGACAAACCAGGGGACCAAATCATGAGCAGTTCCATCTCCAAATCTCGTTGCTTAATGGCGAGGTTTCTACCCTCCCACAGTTCCACTAAAGACATTCTAACAGTGTAAACAAGCAGGAGAGAAGCCCCATTTCTGCAGCAGTCGTGATTATGTTAGTAGGAGCCATCACATCTAATGACCTGATTAGAGAATCCTAACCATCTTTCCAGTGTTGGCTTCAGTAATGGGAAGCAGTTAAGTCCAGATATGAGTAATTGGAGTTGATTTCACCACCTGAAATGAAAACACATTTATCTCAATGAAATGGTTCTGCCTCTGCCTTGTAATATTCAAGCTGATGTATGGTAAGGCACTTCTGCTCTTATATATTACCACTGATGACACATAATACATATTTCCTTTTAACTTTGTCATTTTTGCTAGAGGGAGAAATAAAATACAAACGTGAAATTGGGACTAAAAGTGTACAGACTGACATTTATTACATGATTTACAACAGACACAGTCATCTGGCATGTTTTGTCTGGTTTGCATATCTGTATTTGGGGCTTGTTAAAAATGAATAAGTGAACAAATATTTCCAACTAGGAGGACACTTCAGTTTGCTCCTTTGCACTTCTTTCTTCTTTGTGGCTTACAAATATGACTTGAGTGCCCTAAGCCCAGTGAAAGTCAGGGAATTCAACGAAGAATTGCAGCTCAGTTTTTGGTGTCATCCTTAGAGCATTCAATTGGAACTTAAAAATAAAAGTGGTATAGACTTTTTGCAGAACAGTGTGTCAAAAATTGGCACCATCCTTTCATGAAAAATTGCTGTGCTAAATGTCTGCTTATTGCTGCAATCACAATCAGAATTTCCACAGAAAATCCATTCTCGTTGGCTGTCATCAGTGAGCACTCACAACTTTACATGATGCACCCATTATTTCTCCGACTACCTCACTAAGGAGATCTAGGGGGCACATGATTGGGTGGATGGCGAGTGTGTGTGTTTGAGGATTATTTTTGGAAAATATGATTATTTTCACACCCAGCATTTCCCCTACATGAAAGAAGTATATAGACTAACTGGTAAAAGCTGAGGAAGTTAACTGTTAGCTGCTGTTGCAAAATGCCTTTCTTTGCCTGCCTTCTTTCTCAGCCAAAATTCCATTTCACTAGATTTTGGAAGCTGTCTAAGTGCAATGAAATTTGATGACAGAAGGGTCTCTTTGAAGATAAGCAGTGTATGTTACACAACTCTGAGCCACATCTAGCTCACTATATAGTCAGTTAATTCATTTATTGGAGCAAACTAGATGTATATGATTATTATAAAAAGATAATTGTGTCCTAGAGATAACATCAATTCTTTTGAACTGCTCAAACTGCTTGTGGTGGAATAATTTGTTTTAACTTAATCAACCAAGCACTGAAGAGAAGAAAAAACAGTTTTATTTTTATAGAACACTTGTATACAAATGCAGACTTATGAATCATCAGCAACCTGAGTGTAATTTTAAAGAAAGCCCTGTATAGAAATTCAGGCAAGCTTGTACCTTTTCTGGCTGCTGCCACTCAGCACAAGAGAGCTTTGAATGGTATGTGTATACATAATGAATACATTAATCATTATGTCATTATGAATATCATGAGCAATTTAGATTTGCATACTTAACATTCAATGTGTTAATGAAATCATTTGCATTTTTAATTGATCAGCTTTAAAGAAAACTGAATATTGTGTAGGCACTCACCTATTATAGTATTAAGTTTTTCATTAATAATTTAGGCTATGAGCAAACGTATGCAGCCAAAGTTTTTTTTCGTCTCCTCCAAAATTATTTCTAATTTTCAGCTTTATAACTTCTCTGATGGTACAACTGCCATATAATTTCATTAACAGTATTCCAGTTGTTGAACTGGCATCCCTGAAAATTAGGACGCTAAGCCGTTTTTGAGTCTATTTGAACCTATGATTTCACCAAAGGGCATTTTTTTGTCCAATCAATGTGAGAAGGCTGCACATCTAATTTTGTTTTTAAACTGAGAACCAGGAAACCTTAGTACATATCAATTAGTTGTATCTTCTTAGCTATGATGCTTTGTTTTGATACTACTGCAAATGATTTCACCGTCAGGACTTGGATGTAATACAGGTAAAATGTAGCCCTTGAAATACTACTCCCTCTAACAGCCAGTCCGACAAATGTACTCGTTTACCAGTCATCTTCTCAGGAAAGAAACCTCAATCATTATTTACACTGGAAAATTAAGAGTTGTATTTGTTCCTTCATTTTCGTTATCCCCTAGGTACAATCAATAAGTACGATAATGTACCTTCAAAATAGTTCCCAAATAACTCCATTGCCCCATCTCGCTTTTTAACAATACCCTGTTCAAGCAGCTATCTTCATTTATTTCACCTATTGAATTGCCTCTTTCTGATATCTCTCTATGATTAAATCCTTCTAAGTATTTTTATCGACAGCAACTGAAGTGATACATTTTCTAACATACATCATTATTATATTGAAATCCTGCTTGAAATGATGTAAGAGGTGGGTAAATCTTTTCTATTGAATATATAAAGGTATCCCTTTTCTTTCTAAAATGACGTTAAATGACCGTAACAGGTAAGGAAAAATAACAGGTAAAAAAAATGAGAAGAGATAGAGTTTAACAATTTCAAAAAATCAATTAAATGAGGAATAACTGACTTGACACTTCTCAGAAAACTGTTATGAAACTTACAAGGAGAAAAACCATAAGAAGCAGGTTATTTCTGTTGCAATTCTCAGAAACTAGGTGCATACAAGCACAGTTCAGAGTTAGATGAAAATCAGAAGAAATAATTGAAAGTTTCTATAAAAAGTAGTTATATAACACCAGATACTTTCCCTCATTCTAAGGGATCTGGGAAAACAGCAACACAAGGGAAGGACAAATAGATACGGATGTTAAAATATTTATTTCCTTATTTCCTTGAGTTGTAGCATATTACATATATACATGCACTATGCTCTTTTCACTCTGTTTCATAGAGATCTTCATTCATTCTCACAGACTCATAGTACTCTACTATATGAGCTGTACCATGATTTATTCAAACATTATCTTAAGTATGGGTTCACAGTTTTTTTCTTCCCAATAA
>NW_022302246.1:0-1398 GCF_002776525.5 Piliocolobus tephrosceles | reverse complement strand
TCCGGTCTGAGCCGGTTTAATGCGGTCTGAGCCGGTTTAGTCCGGTTTAGTCCAGTTTGATCCGGTTTGATCCGGTCTGAGCCGGTGCGGTCGGAGCCGGTTTCATCCGGTTTGATCCGGTCTGAGCCGGTTTAGTCCGGTTTGATCCGGTCTGAGCCGGTTTAGTCCAGTTTATTCCGGTTTGATCCGGTCGGAGGCGGTCGGAGCCGGTTTAGTCCGGTTCGATCCGGTCTGAGCCGGTTTGATCCTGTTTGAGCCGGTTTAGTCCGGTTTGATCCGGTCTGAGCCGGTTTGACCTGGTTCGATCCGGTTCGATCCGGTCTGATCCAGTTTGAGCCGGTTGCATCCGGTTTGAGCCGGCTTGATCCGGTTTAATCCGGTTCGATCGTCTCGATCCGGTTCGATCCGCTTTGAGCCAGCCTGATCCGGTTTAATCCGTTTCGATCCAATTGGATCTATTTTGATCCGGTTTGATCCCGTCTGAGGCTGTTTGATCCGGTTCGATCCGGTTTGATCCGGTCTGATCCGGTTCGATCTTGTTCGATCCAGTTCGATACGGTTCGGTTCCGTCTGATCCGGCTCGATCCGGTCTTATCCGGTCTGATCTGTTTTGATCCGGTTTGATCCGGTCTGATCCTTCGATCCGGTTTGATCCGTTTTGGTTTGATCCGGTTCGATCCGGTTGGATCCGATCTGATCCGGTTCGATCTGGTTCGATCCGGTCAAAGTGCAATTGTTGGGCCAGGTGGAGGAACAGATGCTGCTTCCAAGAGAGGTTTTTGGGCTCTGCTCTCTAGAAAGGCAATCTGACATGAATGCAGGCCATGGTAGTGGTAGTGGTGGAGGGGGGTCAATTTCTGTCTTGAGGTTGTGTGATGAGCAAGAGGCCAGGAAATTTGGTCCTTCCCGGAGGCCTCGGTTTAGTCCTGGTGGGAAGGCAAAGCTGTCTGGATCCATTCCTGTTTGGATGCCCTGTTGAGGCAGGGACTAGGGAAGGTGGCACAGCTTTTCCTTTAGAACAGTGGTTTCCAAAGTGGGTGTGCACCTATGGGTGTGCAAGATGGTCCTTTTGGTATGGGAAGACAAAATTGGAATTTCTATTTATAGTTAAAAAATTAATCTTGGCCTGATGCAGTGACTCACACCTGTAATCCCAACACGTTGGGAGGCTGAAGCAAGTGGATCACTTGAGCCCAGGAGTTTAAGGCCAGCCTGGGCAACATGGCAAGACTCTATCTCTATAAAAAAATTTAAAAAATTTATCCAGGTGTGGTGGCATGCAGCTATGGTCCCAGCTACTCTGGAGGCTGAGGCAGGAGGATCGCTTGAGCCTGGGAGGTCCAGGCTGCAGTGAGCTATGATCACGCTACTGCACTCCAGCCTGGGCAACAGAGTAAG
>NW_022302245.1:0-1694 GCF_002776525.5 Piliocolobus tephrosceles | reverse complement strand
GAGGCAGAGCTTGCAGTGAGCCAAGATAGCGCCACTGCACTCCAGCCCGGGCGACAGAGCGAGACTCTGTCTCAAAAAAAAATAAAAAATAAAAAAAAAAAAAGAACAATAGATGGGTACCTGCTTCATCGTTGAGCAAGAAAGGTTCAATTCTAATGAATTTTGTCAAAACAAACAATGATAGAAATGGTCGGCCTTAAGTATAAATTGACATTTCTATTTCTAGAGATAAAAAATATAAATTGACATTTCTATTTCTAGAGATAAAAAATTGCTTCCAACTCTTAGCTGACAGTCCCCACTCTTGCTGCCTCAAAGTTTCACAATTTATAGGGTCCCCTCTTCACACCTGCTTACGTTGGCATTTCTCACCCCACCTGGCCAAGGGGAGGCATTGGCAAGCACACCTCCAGCGGTCAGTGATGGTGTTTTAGAATGTCCTCATTTTTATCCTCCCTCCATACTGTCTCCTTCCTCTCAATTCATCTCCCCAGTTCATCGTTTCTATTTGGGTTACCATCATGCTTTTCCCTCCTGGGTTCCATTATTTTTCTAAATGTGAGTTAATTTTTTATTTTATTTTTTAGATGGAGTCTCTCTCTGTCACCCAGGCTGGAGTGCAGTGGTGTGATCTTGGCTCACTGCAACCTTGGCCTCCTGGGTTCAAGCGATTCTCCTGCCTCAGCCTCCTGAGTAGCTGGGACTACAGGTGTGTGCCACCACACCCAGCTGATTTTTGTATTTTTATTAGAGACAGGGTCAGGCTGACCATATTGGTCAGGCTGGTCTCGAACTCCTGACCTCAGGTGATCCACCCACCTCAGCCTACCAAAGTTCTGGGATTACAGGTATAAGCCACTGCCCGGCCATCTCCTGGATTCTTTTATTGTTTGGCCGCCATGAATGACTCTGGGATCCAGGCCAACAGTACAAACGGAGGCCTGTCCTGTTATCTTTCTAAATATTTAGAAATTGTAAAACAAGGCATCAAACTGTTAAATAAAATAGGTTCTTGTTTCTTACCATGGTATTCACCTTCATAACAACCTGAGAGGCCAGGTTTGAATTCAGAATTATCATACTTCTTGAAAAATCATGCTAGAATATGGAAGCGCAGAGAGAGCCTGCCATTGCTGACCTCTGGCTGCAGCCCTCCACCCTTCTCTTTCTACCCTTTGCAACATGCGGTACCACAAGGAGCCTCTTGTGCACAGCTATGCACACCCAGCCCACAAGTTTAGCCTCCATACTCCTGCACCTCCATCCCTACTACCGGCTTCACCTTGGCCACCCCTCAGGCCTAGGGGTGGGTACCACTCTGCTGTAAGAGTCACCCTTGAGGGATGGAATAAGGCAACAGGCCTTTGTGAGCCCTGAAAATGGGCCTGAGGCCATACGGACAGAGAAATCTGGGGTCCTGGTACCAGAAGTGTGGTCTAAAAGGGAGCAGAAACACAGAACAAGTTCTTCCCCTCCTTTCTCCCTCCTCTCTCCCCTTCCCTCCCCTCCGCCCCTTCCCCTCTCTCCCCTCTCCTCCCCTCTCCTCCCCTCTCCTCCCCTCCCGTCCTGTCTCCTCCCCTCCTCTCCCCTCTCCTCCCCTCCCTCCCTCTCCCCTGCCCTCTCCTCTCATCCTCCCTCCCCTCCCTCTCCCTCCCTTCTCCTCCCCTCTCCACCCCTCCCCTCCCCTCCCCTCC
>NW_022302244.1:0-1310 GCF_002776525.5 Piliocolobus tephrosceles | reverse complement strand
ATTTTCATTTTTTTAATAAAAAATAAAAATAAAATATAAAAACATATGTTTCTTTATGTTTTTTTTTTTTATATATTTAGAAAGCAAAAAAAAAAAAAAAAAAAAAAAAAATATCATTTTTATGAACATATATTTACTTTTATGCAACTATATATATAAATGTATTTTAAAATTTTTTTACTTATCTTATTTGATAACAATGTCGATATAGAAAATATAAAACGACTAAAAGAAAGCACCTTAAAACAATAAAAATTACCAAACCTTCAGTATTTTGTATCAGAACGGAACTAGCTATATCAATATTACTTGCATTAAGATGTGTCGCTGTAACCCTATTCGAAAATGTCATTAAGAGGGATTCATTACCATTTTTATTTTGCATATCACCTAATACATTAAGTGTATTATTTTTTTATAATATATTATTTTCAAAATACTTTTACATTATTTAAAAAAAATATATATAATGATGTTTTACTATTAATAATAATGTCAAGTAAGTTACTAAAATTCAGCAATCCATTTTCATTTCCCAACGAAGTTTCTTCTGTCATACTGCTTAATTCTGTTTTTTTTTTCGATTATATAAATAAATTAAAAAAAAAAAAAGTATGATATTATAAATGTATTTTATTTAACATTATGTGGGTGTTATACTGGCACAAAAATGTTACCACATATTCAATTGCAACATACAAAAAACTTGCACAATATATAACACAATGTTTTAAAAAAAGTGTATATATATATATATATACATATGTATTATTCAATTATTACATATTTAAGTGATGACCTGATAAATCAAAACGTTATATATTTTTTTAATGGACAAAAATTATAATAAACACATGACAATAAAAAATATAAATCACATTTTGCTTGCTATTTGTTGCATATTTATTGTATGTGGCTTATATGTTAATCCGAAATAAATGAAACATGTAAATACTTCATGTGATATAGACTATAATTACTAATATTAACAACATTGTTATTATTAATAAAACAATTCAATTTATAAAAAATGAGAAAAAAAAACATATATCTTTTAAGTCGTTTAAATATCCTATCGATATTTTCGATTGCATATATTTTTATATATTATAAATTAAGTGGTTTATAACACACTTTTATATATTTTTATTTATTTTTTTTTTTCTTTTTTAAATATCATTAATATGAATGAAATTTTTTATATGTTAATGGTTACTTAATTGTTTTCTGTTTTTTTTTAATTATGATTTATAAAATTGAATATATATAACTTTTTTTTTTTTTTTTTTTTTTTTTTTTTTTTTTTTTTA
>NW_022302243.1:0-6120 GCF_002776525.5 Piliocolobus tephrosceles | reverse complement strand
CTGGGCGCGGTGGCTCACGCCTGAAATCCCAGCACTTTGGGAGGCCGAGGTGGGCGGATCACCTGAGGTCAGGAGTTTGAGAGCAGCCTGGCCAACATGGTGAAACCCCATCTCAACTAAAAATACAAAAATTAGCCGGGTGTGGTGGTGCATGCCTGTATCCCAGCTCCTCCAGAGGCTGAGGCAGGAGAATCACTTGAACCCGGGAGGTGGAGATTATCCTGAAGCGAGTTCATGCCACTGCACTCCACCCTGGGTAATAGAGGGAGACTCCATCTCAAAAAAAAAAAAAAAAAAAAAAAAAAAAAAAAAAGAAAAGAAAAAGAAAAAGGAAAGAGGTCGGGCATGGTGGCTCATGCCTGTAATCCCAACACCTTGGGAGGCTGTGGCAGGTAGATCACCTGAGGCCGGGAGTTGGAGACCAGCCTGATCAACATTGAGAAATCCTGTCTCTACTAAAAATACAAAATTAGCCGGGCGTGGTAATTCAAGTAATGTTTACTTTTAATTTCTCCAAGAATCTTATTTGAGAAATGTCATTAGTTTGGTCCAAGTTCTTCATGTTTCTCTGTCTCTCCTCCTACTTTCAGACCACCATTATAATTATGATTATCATTATTTGGTTTTTCAGAGACAGGGTCTTGCTTTGTTGCCCAGGCAGCGATGTGATCACAGCTCACTGTAGCCTTAACCTCCTAAGCCCAAGTGATCCTCTCATCTCAATCTTCTGAGTAGCTGAGACTAAGGGTGTGTGCCATCACACCTGGATAATTTTTGTATTTTTTGTAGGGACAAGGTCTCACCATGTTTCCCAGGCTAGTCTTGAACTCCTGGCCTCAAGCAATCCTCCCACCTTGGCCTTCCAAAGTGCTGGGATTACAGGTGTGCACCCCGTGCCCAGCCCCAGACTCCATTTCTTTCTTTAGTTTACAAATTTGTCTTCCTTTGCTATTATCCACCAAATTCATTCACTGGTTCACTGGCTTCCCTACATTCCCGAGCCTTACTGCCATCTAGGGTGACTTCAGTTTTTATATGATAACCCATTTGTATTAGTCTGTTTTCATTCTGCTGTAAAGAACTGCCTGAGACTGGGTAATTTATAAAGGAAAGAGGTCTAATTGTCTCACAGTTCTGCATGGCTGGGGAGGCCTCAGGAAACTTACAGTCATGGCGGAAGATAAAGGGGAAGCAAGTCACCTTCTTCACAAGGTGGCAGGAAGGAGAAGTGCCAAGCCAAGCAGGAAGAGCCCCTTAAAAAAACCAACAGATATCGCAAGAACTCACTCACTATCACAAGAACAACATGGGGAAACTGCTCCTATGATCCAATTACCCTCCACCTGGTCTCTCCCTTGACAAATGGCAATTATAATTCAAGATGGGATTTGGGTGGGGGCACAAAGCCTAACCATATCACCCTCCAACATGCTAACCCAATCCTATAGTCCTCCATCTCTTATTACACAAGACACTTTAGCCACTCATTTCCAAGGCCATACCTTGACCCTTGTTATCACCAAAAATTTCTTCACCTCTAAAACCTTAAATCCAAGTCACTCTCTTATTGCCATAACACGCCTGAGGAACATAATAACTCCTAGAAGTAACTGTGTTTTATGATAGTAGTGATTCTCAAGGTGAGGAGCGAGATAGAAAGGAGTAAACTCCCAGGGTACAGCATTAATCTGCATCCCAAAGGTTTGCTTGATTTGAAAACCTCCACTGGCATTTTTTTTTTTTCTTTATTTTTTTTTTTTTTTTTCAAGTTTAAATACTTCCGTTTTTATTAAAGAAAGTATAAAACATTGAATTCTACATTTTCAAACACTATTATTTCAAGAATCAGTCAAATCAGTCCGGTCTCTTCATACTGCCAGCATGTCCAATACTTCCGTCTTATATTTCTAAAAAATCTTGAATTCTCTACCACACTAGTCCAGAAGACATTAATGAAACTTCCTGGGCCTTCCTTGAGGTCTTTCCATTTTTCTTTCCATTTCCCTTTTCTGTTGATGTGCCTTAAACCTCTCAGCCATTGACACAAGCTCCTCTGGAATACTCTGATTTGCTCTTTCCAGAATATTAATCAATTCAGAGGCAACCCTCCAATCATTTCTAGTCAAAGTTGTAATGGAAACACCAGTCCTCCCTGCTCTTCCCGTGCGCCCTATTCGGTGTACATATTCTTCAATGTTCCGTGGAAAGTCAAAATTATAGACATGTGTAACGTCATGGACATCAAGTCCTCTAGAGGCTAGATCAGTTGCAATTAGTATTCTCACTTTGCCTGTTTTAAAGTTCTCTAATGCTTTCTCCCGATCTCTCTGTTCTCTATCTCCATGCAGAGACTCTATTGATATATTTCCAAGTATTAGGTCACTTGATAAGTGATCCGCAACAGCTTTTCGAGAAACGAAGACAATGACTTTGTCTGTGGATGACATATTCTGTAGAAAAGTATGCATGTGACTCCATTTCTCTTCCTCGGTGGTTACAATTATATTTTGCTTCACTGAACTTACAGCAACTAGATCCAATGTACCAACATAGACAATCATTGGTTCTTTCAAATAAGATTGTGCGAGGCGATGAACTGAATGAGGCCATGTAGCACTGGTCATAACCATCTGCCTATCTGGACGCACATCTAACAAAATCTTCATTATCTGGGGTTCAAATCCCATGTCCAACATCTTGTCTGCTTCATCTAAAACCAAGTAGGTTATATTCTTCAGATTGACAAAGTTATTCATTTGCAGATCATTCAATCTTCCGGGAGTTGCAATTATGATATCTACACCTTTTCTAAGCTCTTCTATTTGTTCATCTCTATTTCCACCACCATATACACAAACACTCCGAAGCCCTTTATATGAATATTTGCAACATTCTCCTTCTACTTGAAGTGCTAATTCCCGAGTGGGAGTTAGAACTAACATGCCGGGTCTATTCCTTTGACCTTTAAGGGTGGGTTGAAGGTCCAGATGAATAAATCCAGGCATTAAATAACACAATGTCTTTCCTGTTCCAGTCTGGGCTACTCCTATAAGATCTATTCCTTGCAACACAATGGGCCATGCCTGTGACTGAATAGGTGTTGGCTTTTGAAAACCTGCCTTTTTAATGTTTTCCATAACCTCAGGATAACATTGAAAGGCGTCATCAAATGTGCAGGTAGGATTGGGGATAGTTCGTTTCTCCCCATCCTTCAAGTCATCCCATGTTATATTAAAATTTTCTTTCCTCCAACTATCTGCTTGTACTTTTGACATGGCACTTGTGGCAGTGGACTCTTTATAAAAGTTTTTCTTAATTGGTGGTAAATCTGCCCACTTTGTTTTTTGCCATTTCAAACCTTCCTCTCTAATTTGATCCCAATCTATCAATGGCCGATCTCCTGCAACAACATTGTTATCTGTGCTTCGATCTTTTCCAACAGAAGGTTGAAATGCAGTATCAACTCCACATTCTGAATTGTAATTTTCTTCTAGCTTTTTAACAAAATTATCTATCACTGCTTTTGCTTTCGTTTGCATTGCCTTGCTGCCAAAAATTTTGACTAATGATTCTGGTTGTTCTTGTATTATTTGGATTGTGGTGTTTGTTGTACTTTGTATATTCTTTATTTTTGACCCACCACGACCGATCACCGCGCCGACAAAGTGGTTCTTCAAAGCAAAACAAAGCGGCGGTTCCTCGTGACCAGCGGCCACGGCCTCCGGGGGCCTACAGGGGTCTCTCCAGCGGCCACCTCTGCCGACACTATATCCCTCAGGACCGCTTCGATTCAACTCCTCCACCGGCCACCTCTCTGGTGCTCGGGACACTGTCGAGCTTCGCCGACTAGCAACGACCCATGTAGAGGCCTTGGGAGTTCCTCCGTGGTGGGACATTCTTCCAAGAAGGGGCGCGTCCAACGTCGTTGCCGTCCGACTCTGCACCACTTGACCGTACCGTCGTAAGACTAGCGTCATTTTTTTTTTTTTTCTTTAAGAGAAGGAGGCTTGCTTTGTTACCTAGGCTGGAGTGCAGTGGAATAATCATAACCCACTGCAACCTTGAACTCCTGGGCTAAAATGATCCTCCTGGTTCAGCCTCCTGAGTAGCTAGGACTACAGGTATGTGTCACCACGCCTGGCTAGTTTTTAAATTTTATTGTAGAGATGGGGTCTTGCTTCATTGTCCAGGCTAGTCTCAAACTCCTGGCCTCAAGCGCTCTTCCACCTTGGCCTCTCAAAGCTCTGGGGTTACAGGTGTGTGCCCTGCACCTGGTTCACAAGTGATTTTGATAGGCCTTCTATAGGTAGCATTTCTCCTGCCCTCTGTATCTATTGTAAATCACTGAAGGAACTGGAGTCAAAATCTCTTGGGTTTAAATCTTGATTCCCTCCCTTACTTGAGTAAGTTATCCATTTTTGCATCTGTTTTCTCATCTGTGAGGATAGAATTATTTCTTGCTTTATAAGATTATGTGAGATAATAAATGTACAGTATTTAAAAGAGGGTCTGCCACTCAATACATGTTAACAATTATCATCATCATCCTCATCAACATTTATATGCCAATGGCTTCCACATTTCTTATCTACAGCTCAGATTTCTCTCAGTGCTCAAAATGGTAATCAATTGCTTCTTTGAAATCTCCCTTTGGAAGACTTTGGATACTGTACATTATATTTAAACCTTATTTTTTTCTGACTGGGTGCAGTGGTTAATGCCTGTAATCCCAGCACTTTGGGAGGCCAAGGCAGGTGGATCAATTGAGCGAGTTTGAGACCAGCCTGGGCAACATAGCGAAACCCCATGTAAATGTAAAAATTAGCTGGGCCTGGTAGTGCGTGTCTGTAATCCCAGCTACTTGGGAGGCTGAGGCAGGAGAATCACTTGAAACTGGGAGGTGGAGGTTGCAGTAAGTCAAGATCACACTACTGCCCTCCATTCTGGACAACAGAGTGGGACTCCATCTCAAAAAAAAAAAAAAAAAAAGAAAAAGAGTCCTTCTAAGAGGGAGACAAAGCTGGCACGGTGGCTCACACCTGTAATCCCAGCACTTTGGGAGGCCGAGGTGGGTGGATCACGAGGTCAGGAGATCGAGACCATCCTGGCCAACATGGTGAAACCCCATCTCTACTAAAATACAAAAAAAAAAAAAAAAGAGGGAGACAAAAGGGTCAAAGGGTCAGAATTGGAGAAGAAAATGTGCCAGGCTGGGCACCATGATGAGAGTCTGTCTCTACAAGAAACTTTGAAAAATTAACCCGGTGCAGTGGTGTGCACCTTCTAGCTACTTGGGAGATTGAGGTAGGAGAATCACTTGAGCCCAAGAAATAGAGGCTGCAATGAGCTGTGTTTGCACCATTGCACTCCAGCCTGGGTGACAGAGCAAGGCTCTGTCTCAAAAAAAGCAAATAGGACTATGGAATCAGAGGAGAGAGAGAAAGGATAAAAAGAGAAAGAGGGAGAAGGGGGAAAGGGAGAGAGAAAGAAAGAAGGAAGGAGACAGAGGAAGAGTGAGATATTTGAAGATGCTGAGCTGCTGTTCTTGGATGGAGAAAGGGGACACAAACCAAAGGATGCAACCAGTCTCTAAAAGCTGTAAGAGACAAGGAAACATTCTTTCCTAGTCTTCAGAAGGAACACAACCCAACAGACAACTTGATGTTAGTACTTCTGACTTCCAGAACTGTAAGATTTGTGTTGCTGTAAACTATGAAGTATGTGGTAGTCTGTTTTAGCAGCAATAGGAAACTGAAACATTTTGTTAAATTTCTTTAACAAATTTAACAAAATTTGCTTAAGTTCATTTTTTAAAATATTCTGTGTGAAGAAATACAGCCAGCCATTTCTGCTCCATACAATGGCAATCTTAAGGAAAAGCACACCTAAGATAGTTTCCATTGTGAGCTGATTTAGCCACTTTATTATTTTTATTTGATTTATTTATTTATTTTGAGATGGAGTTTCGCTCTTGTTGCCCAAGCTGGAGTGCAATGGTGTGATCTCGGCTCACTGCAACCTGCGCCTCCTGGGTTCAAGTGATTCTCCTGCCTCAGCCTCCGGAATGGCTGGGATTACAGGTGCCCGCCACCACGCCTGGCTAATTTTTTTTTGTATTTT
>NW_022302242.1:0-1752 GCF_002776525.5 Piliocolobus tephrosceles | reverse complement strand
AGTCTAAGTCTCTTTGTAAGTCTCTAAGGACTTGCTTTATGAATCTGGGTGCTCCTTCATTGGGTGCATATATATTTAGGATAGTTAGCTCTTCCTGTTGAATTGATCCCTTTACCATTATGTAATGGCCTTCTTTGTCTCTTTTGATCTTTGATGGTTTAAAGTCTGTTTTATCAGAGACGAGTATTGCAACCCCTGCTTTTTTTTTGTTCTCCATTTGCTTGGTAGATCTTCCTCCATCCCTTTATTTTGAGCCTATGTATGTCTCTGCATGTGAGATGGGTCTCCTGAAGACAGCAGACTGATGGGTCTTGACTCTTTATCCAGTTTGCCAGTCTGTGTCTTTTAATTGGAACATTTAGTCCATTAACATTTAAGGTTAATATTGTTATGTGTGAACGTGATCCTGCCATTATGATATTAACTGGTTATTTTGCTCATTAGTTGATGCAGTTTCTTCCTAGCCTCGATGGTCTTTACATTTTGGCATGTTTTTGCAATGGCTGGTACCTGTTGTTCCTTTCCATGTTTAGGGCTTCCTTCAGGGTCTAATGTAAGGCAGGCCTGGTGGTGACAAAATCTCTAAGTATTTGCTTATCTGTAAAGAATTTTATTTCTCCTTCACTGATGAAACTTAGTTTGGGTGGATATGAAATTCTGGGTTTAAAATTCTTTTCTTTAAGAACGTTGAATATTGGCCCCCACTCTCTTCTGCCTTGTAGTGTTAACAAGAAGTTTCTAAGGAAGCTTCCTTCTAGTTTTCATAGGAGGATAATTCCTTTGTCAGCATTAGCTTCACTGCGCTAAGAAATATCCCATTGCAGATTTCCAGAATATGTGTTGGCAAACTGTTGGCTGAAGAGAAACCTGTAACTCTGTGAGTTGCATTCAAACATCGCAATGCAGTTTCTCAGAAGGCTTCTTTCCAGTGTCTGTCTCAGGATATATCCTTTCTCACAATAGCCCTCAATGAGTTCCCAAGTATCACATTGCAGAATCCATGACAAGACTCTTAGCAAACTGTTAAAAGAAGGAAAGGGTGGAACTCTGTGTGATGAAGCCACACATCAGAAAGCAATCTCTCAGAAAGCTATTCTCTAGTTGTTCTCTGAGGATACTTGCCTTTCACTATGGACACGAATTGGCTCCCAAATATGACTGTGCAGGTTCCACGAAAAGAGCGTAAGCAAACTGATTCCTGTGGAATAAGTTGTAACTCTGTGAGATGAATTCAGAGATCACAGAGAAATTTCTCAGAAAGCTTCTCTTTCGTTTCGAACTGATGATATTTACTTTATCTGCGTAGGCCTCAAAGCCATCCAAAGTAACCTTTCTTAGGTTCTTCAAAGACAGTGTTAATGGCCTGCTCCATGAAACATAAGTGTAACTCTGTGAGGTGTTTTCACACATCAACAAGAAGTTTCTAAGGAAGCTTCTTTCTAGGTTTCATATGAGGATATCTCCATGGTCACCATTAGCTTCACTGCACTAAGAAATATCCCAATGCAGATTTCCAGAAAACTGTGTTAGCAAACTGTTGGTCAAAGAGAAACGTGTATGTTTGTGAGTTGCATTCACACATCGCAATGCAGTTTCTCAGAAGGCTTCTTTCCAGTGTCTGTCTTTGGATATATCCTTTCTTACCATAGCCCTCAATGAGCTCCCAAATATCACATTGCAGAATCCACGACAAGACTGTTACCAAACTGTTCCAAGAAGGGAAGGTTGGAACTCTGTGTGATGAAGTCACAC
>NW_022302241.1:0-2703 GCF_002776525.5 Piliocolobus tephrosceles | reverse complement strand
TTTTTTTTTTTTTTTTTTGAGACAGGGTCTTGCTGTGTTGCCCAGGCTGGTCTCAACCTCCTCCCATATCGCTCCTAATGTGCTGGGGCTAAAGGCATGAGCCACCCAGTGTCGTCTTCTTTGAAGGGAGGGTCTTGTTTAAAATGCTCTCAGGAGGCCCTGTGGAGTGGGTTGAATGGTGACCCCCCACAAAATACACATCCACATAGAAACTTCTGGAACCTGTGAATGTGACCTTATTTGGAAATGGAATCTTTGCAGAAATTATTAAGGATCTCAAGATGAGATCATCCTGGATTTAGGACAGACCCTAAATCCAATGACAGGTGTCCTTATAAGAGACAGGCAGAAGGAGATTTGAAACACACACACACACACACACACACACGGAAGCAGAGACAGGGAACAGGCGTCCCCAAGCCAAGGAGTGCCCCGGGCTGCCAGGAGCCACCAGAAGCCGAAAGCAGGGCCTGCAGCAGACCCTCCTTCCGAGTCTGCAGAGGAAACCGGCCTTGCTGACACGCCCTGTCAGAATTCTAACCTCCAAGACCACCAGGGAAAGCAGGAAGCCCTAGAGGGCTGTTCCCGGGACTGTGAAAGAACAGATTTCTGGGTGGAGTGGTGCACACCTGTAATCCCAGCTACTCGGCGGGCTGAGGCAGAAGAATCCCTTAAGCCCAGAGTTTGAGACCAACCTGGGCAACATAGTGAGAACCCCCACCTCAAAAAAAAAAAAAAAAAAACCCATTTCTGTTGTTTGAAGCCACCAGTTTGTGGTAATTTGTTGGCAGCTATAAGAAACTCCTACATTCTGTGAGGTATAAGAACAAACTGGGAGCCGGGCGCAGTGGCTCAAGCCTGTAATCCCAGCACTTTGGGAGGCCGAGGTGGGTGGACCAGCCTGGCCAACATGGTGAAACCCCGCCTCTACTAAAAATACAAAAATTAGCCGGGTGTGGTGGCAGGTCCCTTAATCCCAGCTACTTGGGAGGCAAGGCAGGGGCGGGAGAATCATTTGAATCCAGGAGGCAGAGGTTGCAGGGAGCCGAGATCAAGCCATTACACGCAAGCCTGGGGGACAAGAGAGAGACTTCTCTTAAAAAAACAAACAAACAAACAAAAACATTATAGGCGTGGTGACTCACACCTATAATCCCAGCACTTCGGGAGGCTGAGGAGGGCGGATCACGAGGTCAGGAGATCGAGACCATCCTGGTTAACACAGTGAAACCCCATCTCTACAAAAAATACAAAAAATTAGCCAGGCATGGTGGCTGGCGCCTGTTGTACCAGTTGCTATGGAGGCTGAGGCAGGAGAATGGCCTGAACCTGGGAGGCGGAGCTGGCAGTGAGCCGAGATGGCGCCACTGCACTCCAGCCTGGGAGACAGAATGAGATTCCATCTTTAAAAAAAAAAAACGAACTGGGTGCTTTGAGAAAAATCACATTATCTAGACTGGGTGCAGTGGCTGACGCCTGTAATCCCAGCACTTTGGGAGGCTGAGGCGGGCGGATCACGAGGTCAGGAGATCAAGACCATCCTGGCTAACACAGTGAAACCCCGTTTCTACTAAAAACACAAAAAATTAGCCGGGCCAGGTGGCGGGCGCCTGTAGTACCAGCTACTCGGGAGGCTGAGGCAGGAGAATGGCGGGAACCCGGGAGGCGGAGCTTGCAGTGAGCTGAGATCTGGCCACTGCACTCCAGCCTGGGCGACAGAGCGAGGCTCCGTCTCAAAAAATAAGAATAATAATAATTAAATGCCTATCAACCAGGCAGTAAGAGGACAAAGATGACAAGGGCTTTCCCCAGACAGACCAAAGCCCCAGGCGCGCTGGCGGCCTCCCTCCCTGAGACTAGACCGACCGGATTCCCGGGGCCGCCAG
The DNA here is from genome assembly GCF_002776525.5 of Piliocolobus tephrosceles. Classification (NCBI taxonomy): domain Eukaryota; kingdom Metazoa; phylum Chordata; class Mammalia; order Primates; family Cercopithecidae; genus Piliocolobus; species Piliocolobus tephrosceles. The sequence continues at coordinate 817 of NW_022302241.1, read as the reverse complement.
CCCTGTAACCCCACCCCTGCAGCCACGCCCAGGGGAGCGGCGGCCGGTAGGGCCAGGCGGCTGCAAGGCCAGAAACGCCTCCCAGCGCTCCTACCTGGGGTCCGGAAGGCGGAGTGTAGTCTGGGGAGCAGACTCCGGAGAGAAGAGCAGGGGAGACCGGGGTCCCAGCCGATGCAAAATGGTCTTTCCACAAAGAGGGGTTAGCAAATGTACTCTCCAGCCCTGTCCCCACCCTCCATACCATCAAACAGCAAAGAGAAAATCTTTCAGGCGCCCACCCCAGGCATGGTGGGTAAGTCAGGATTCAGAACAGATGACCTCTGCGTTGACCTCTAGGCTGCCCTCAGGTTCAGACCAGTGCTTAACTCAACGCTGCGTTTCTGCCTTAAAGGGAAAACGTGATTCAGAAGTTCCCACTTAACAATATTCAACGATTCACCAATAGTTTTAGTTCAAAACCAGACATCCTTTCCTTGCAATGTGTGTGAAAGATTTCTCAAGCTCCTTCTCCCCAGCGTAGTTCCTAAGAGGCTTGGCGTGAGCTGAGACTCTTTGTTCCCAGGCAATAGTGAAATGCTCTCCGTTCCCAGCATGCTGCATCTTTACTCCTCCACTCACCTGCAATGGTGATCTGGTTTCGGCTTTCAGTATCTGAGCACCTTTTCTGGATCAGGCACCAGGGAAAATGGAAGGCGGTAGAGGCCCGTTTTCCCGGGATGAACACACACACTTCGTTTTTTTTTTTTTTTTTTTTTGAGACAGAGTCTCACTTCATTGCCCAGGCTAAAATGCAGTGGTATGATCTCGGCTCGCTTCA
>NW_022302240.1:0-11437 GCF_002776525.5 Piliocolobus tephrosceles | reverse complement strand
TTATCTTGTGATACAGCCTTACTTAATTATGTTGTAACCAGAAGGTAGTTAGAGGAAGATTAAAACAGTCTCTGCCTTTAAGCACAGGGGGTAGACCTAGCTTTCAACAGGGAGCAGTGGACCATTTCTGCAGGCCATAGAAATTGAAGATTTGAAATGTGTTACCCAGATATTCCTAACTTCATGTTTTGGAGGCCCTTTCCTTCCCAGTCAGTCTTGACATTGAGGTAGCAGACGTGATGAGACTAAGAGTTCAAAATTTGCTGCCATTCTGATTACAGCTTTGAACTGAGCTTTTTCTGCCCTCCCAGTCCAGGAAGTGAGTCTCATTCAGTACTGCCAAGAAACACTTGTGATTTTTCCAAGTAATGTTGAATTGCTGATTATCACTCTCAGCATCTTATTAATAAAATTAATAAATCCTATTAATTATTAAATATAAATTAAATATGTGTGCTCACATAATGAAATCAACAAATTATACAGTATCAATTGCTCCCATCAACAGCTATCCAGTTGCACTGCTTTATTATTTTCTCCATTAGATATAAATACCCCAGTGCATTTGTCTTTCACTGACACAACCCAGACCTAGAGAAAACTTGAGAAGGTCATGAGATGAGCTTTTAAGTATGAGAATTTGGAAGTTTGGATATCTATGCTGCTCTCTGTTCTGCCGCCCCATTGATTCTAGATCTCTCTAGGTACAAAATCTGAAACTAGTATTTTCTCATCAAATGCCTTCAGTCCTCAATTATCCTCAGTGGCCTGATAGTAACATGACTAGGTGACTGTGCATTCCCTTAGATTACTACTAAGTTTCACTTCAGTTAAAACCTGGAAATCTTTGCATACAAAAATTTTAATATGCAGAGTATGCATTTAGCTTAATGATTCCTATTGTCACTTAATGAAATAAGCTTAAAATGAGGGGAGTACAAGCAACAGGAGAATAGACCAGTTTGTTATTTGTGTAATTCTCTAATGTATTCTAAACCATTTTAAATGTTTAAACGAAAGTTAAACTGTAACATGGGGAACATTTATCATGAGCTGTTTTCTGTCTTGCTTTAGGAATTGTTTCTACCCCTTGGGTGAGTTTGCACCCTCAGGTTCTACGTTCCGATATGTGGAATGATGCTATTAATTTATGCTTTATATGAACATTGAATATTTTAGGTAGTTTGTTTTATTCATTTTTGTAAACCCAAAACTTAACAAGCCAACAAAAATAACCAAAAAATGGAAACAAAAATTAAAACTAACAATAATAAGAGAAAAAAAGCTTCTATTGTCCAGCTATTGTCCTATAATAAAGCACTGAAAAAGTCAGTAACATACAAGAGTATAGAAATATCATGCTAATAAACCTCTGGTCAGATGGAGCAGATCCATATAAGGCTGCAGGTCTGTTAACCAATGAGAATGGCTCTGCTTCATGCTTTTCTAGGACTAGTGGACTTCCTGGAAATAGAGTAGGAAAGAAGATATATAGAATACAACCTGATTGATGATTTGAGCGATACACCAGACACGCAAATTATATTGCCTTTAAAATATTTGAGAATGTTGAAATTATACAAACTATTTTCATTATTTTCTTTAAAAATATTGATTTAGTATTTGTATATCATGTGCCAAACATTGTGGTAAATCCTAGAGATGCAAAGTTGAGCAAAGCAGACATATTGTCTTCCTCTAGGAAGCTCACATTATGATGTATCCAAGAATGGATGTTCAAGCTAAAATCCCAGTTTATCATTTGGCAAATCTCTTTTTCACATGGCCATATTTCAACTTGGGTAAATGTACATAAGAAAAGTTTTACTTATTTTTTTAAAAAATTGTCCCTTTTATAAAAATGTTTTAGTCTTTAATTTTAATTCAATTTTACAATATTATAAAGCCTGAAATTAATGTTTTTTGAGGCAAAGTTTTGCTCTTGTTGCCCAGGCTGGAGTGCACTGGTGCAATGTTGGCTCACTGTAACCTCCGTCTCTTGGGTTCAAGTGATTCTCCTGCCTCAGCCTCCCGAGTAGCTGGGATTACAGGTGCCCGCCACCACATCTGGCTATTTTTTTTATATTTTTAGTAGAGATGGGGTTTCACCATATTGGCCAGGCTGGTCTCGAACTCCTGACCTCATGTGATCTGCCCATCTCAGCCTCCCAAAATGCTAGGATTACAGGCGTGAGTCACTGTGCCCAGCCTAAAATTCATTGTAATCCATCGCTCATTTGCTGTGTAACTTTGAAAACTTATTTTGTCCAGTATTCTCTTGCCAGTATTCTCATATATAATATAAAATAAATATGAATGATAATCCTGATTCTCCTGGCTCAAAGTATTCTCATTTCTCATTGGCACCATTCACATATTAATCTTTTACACTTTAATCCTTAAAGAACCTGTTAAACCTCTGCTCTTAAGCTCACTTCTTGTGTGTCCATGTCCTTGATTTCCTTGTCATAAGAAAATGAACCTTGGATATCATCCCAGACAACAAGGCTGCTTCAGAAGGGATCCAGTTTCAACGTCTGCATATGGCTAACCAGTAATCCCTGCACCATTTATTGATTAGGGAGTTATTTCCCTATTGCTTTATTTGTCAACTTTGTCAAAGGACAGATAGTTGTAGGTGTATGACTTTATTTCTGGGTTCTCTAAACTGTTCTGTTAATCTGTGTGTCTACGTGTGTACCACTACCATGATGTTTTGGTTACTGTAGCTCTGTAGTATAGTTTGAATTCAGGTAGTGTGGTGCCTCTAGCTTTGTTCGTTTGGCTTAGGGTTGCCTTGTATATTCAGGCTCTTTTTAGGCTTCATACAAATTTTAAAGTAGGGTTTCGTTTTGTTTTTTAGTTCTGTGAAAAATGCCATTGGTAGTTTGATAGGATAGCATTCAATCTCTAAATTGCTTTCGATAGTATGGCCATTTCCAAAAAACGGATTCTTCCTATCCATGAGTATGTAATATTTTCCCATTTGTTTGTGTCATGTCTGATTTATTTCAGTGTTTGGTAATTTTCATTGTAGAGATCTTTCACCTCCCTGGTTAGCTAGATTCCTAGGTAATTTATTCTTTATGTGGCTATTGTGAATGAGATTGCATTCTGGATTTGGCTCTCATCTTGGATGTTATTGGCATATATAAATGCTACCGATATTTATACAGTGATTTTGTATCCTTATACTTTGCTGAAGTTGTTTATCAGATTTAGGAGGTTTTAGGCAGTGACTATGGTGTTTTCTAGGTACAGAATGATATAATCTATATACAGAGATAGTTTGACTTAATCTCTTTCTATTTGGATGCCTTGTATATCTTCCTATTGCCTGATTTCTCTGGCTGGGATTTCCATTACTACACTATATAGCAGTGGTGGGATTGGGCATCCTTGTCTTATTCTGGTACTCAATGCTTCTAGCTTCTCCATGTTCAGTATGATGTTGCCTGTGTGTTGGTCATAGATGACTGTTATTACTTTGAGGTATGTTCTTTAAAAGCCTGGTTTGTTGAAGGTTTTTAATTGAAGGGATGTTGGATTACATCAAAAGTCTTTTCTGCATTTATTGAGAGGATCATATAGTTTTTAAAAATTATTTTTATGTAGAATCACATTTATTAATTTTCATATGTTGAACCATCCTTTCATCCCAGGGATAACGCCTACATTATAGTGGAAGATTAGCTTTTTGATGTGGTGCTGGATTTGGCTTGCAAGTATTTTGTTTAGGATTTTTGTGTCTATGTTCATCAAGAATATTGCCAGAAGTTTTAAGTTTTTTTTTTTGCTGTGTCTCTGCCAGGTTTTGGTATCAGAATGATGCTGGCCACATAGAGTGAGTGAGGGAGGAGTACCTCCTCCTGAATTATTTGGAATAGTTTCAGTAGATATGATATCAGCTCTTCCTTATACATTTAGAAGAATGTGTCTGTGAATCCATCTGGTCCTGGTCTTTTTTCTGGTTGGTAGGATTTTTACTACTAATTCACTTTTGGAACTCATTATTTTTCTCTTCAGGGATTTAGATTTTTCCTGGCTCAATTTTGGGAGACTGTATATTTCCAGGAATTTATTCATTGCCTCTAGGTTTTCTAGTTCGTGGGCATACAGATTTTTTTCTAATAGTGTCTGAGGGTTTTTCATATTTCTGTGGGATCAGTTGTAAAGTTCCTTTTGTCATTTATTATTGCATGTATGTCTTTTGGTTTTCTTAGTCTACCTAGAAGTCTATCCATCTTATTTATTCTTTCAAATAACCAATTAATAAGTGTGTTAGTCTTTTGTATGGTTTTTTACCTCCCAATTTTATTCTGTCCAACTCTATTTTGCATTATTTCTTATTTTCTGCTAGAATTGGGGCTGGTTTACTTTCATTTCTCTAGTTCACCTAGTTGTGATAGTGGGTTTTTAATTTGAGATGTTTAACTTTTTGATGTGAGTGTTTTACACTGTAAACTTTCTTCTTATCAATGTTTTTGCTGTGTCCCAGAAATTCTCATATTTTATATCCTCGTTCTCCTTAGCTTCAAAGGATTTTTTGATTTCTCTCTCAATTTCATTGCTTACCCAAGTGATTCAGTAAGAAGGTTGTTTAATTTTCATGTAATTGTATGGTTTTGAGTGATTTTTGTTAGTATTACTTTCTACTTGTATTACACTGCGGTCTATGAGTGTGGTTGATATAATTTCAGTTTCTGTGAATTTGCTGAGGATTATTTTATGGTCGATTGTGTGGCTGATTTTAGAGTATATGCCATGTGCAGATGAGAAGAGTGACTGTTGTTTTGGGGTGAAGAGTTCTGTAGATGTCTGTTAGATCCATTTGGTCAAGTGTCAATGTTCTGGTCCCTAATATTTGTGTTAGTTTTCTGCCTTAATGATCTAATACTGTCAGCGGGATGTTGAAGTTTCTCATTGTGACTGTGTGGCTAGCCGCATTTCTTCAATGATCCCTAAGAACTTGGTTTTATAAATCTAGGTGCTCTTTTTCTGGGTGAATACATATTTAGGATATTTAGGTTTTCTTGTTGAATTGACCTCTTTACCAATTTGTAATGCCCTTCTTTGTCTTTTTTTAATGTTTATTGTTTTAAAGTCTGTTTTATTTTTCAGAAATTTGAATAGTAATACGTGTTTTTTTTTTTTTTTCATTTTCTTGGTAGATTTTTCTCCATCATTTTATTTGAATCTATGAGTGTCATTGACTGTGAGATGGATATCTTGAAGACATCACAGAGTTGGGTCCTGTGTCTTTATCCAACTTGCCACTCTATGCCTTTTTAGTGTGTGTTTCACCCATTTACATACAAGGTGATGTTGATATGTGTGGATTTTATTCTGTCGTAGTGTTGTTAGCTGGTTATTATACATATGTGATTATGTGCTTGCTTTATGGTATCAATGGTCCAGGTACTTACGTGTGTTTTTTTGTGGCAGGTGTTAATGGTCTTTCTTTTCCATATTTATCATACCCTTCAGGACTTCTTGTAAGGCAGGTCTTAAAGGTGTAGTAGGTCCTTGTATTCCCTTAGCATTTACTCGTCTAAAAAGGATCTTATATCTCTTTGGCTTATGGGGATTAGTTCGATTGAATATGAGGTTCTTGGTTGAAGAATACTGAATGTAGGTTCCCAGTCTCTTCTGGCTTGTACGGTTTCTGCTGAAAGATCTGCTGTTTGTTAGCCTGATGAATGGGGTGCTCTTTATAGGTGATCTGCCCCTCCTCTGTCTTTTTCTTTCATTTTGATATTGGGGAATCTGATGACTATGTATCTTAGGAATGGCCATCTTGTACAGTATCTCAAAGAGGTTCGCTGCATTCCCTGAATTTGAATGTTGGCCTCTGTAGCAAGGTAGGGGAAATTTTCGTGAATAGTTTCCTTAAATATGTTCTTCAATTTGCTTGGTTTCTTTCCCTTTTGGGAATATCAGTGAGTCACAGATTTGATTTCTTTACATGATTCCATATCTTTTGGAGATTTTGTTCATTCTTTATTATTTTTTCTTTATTTTTGTTTGATGGAGGTATTTTGGAGAACCAAGCTTTGAGCTCTGATATTCTTTCCACAGTTTGGTTGATTACTCTTGTTTATACTTGCAATTTTATTCTGAAATTCTTGAAGTGATTTTTTTCCTCCATCGGATCAGTTTGGTACTTTCTTAAAATGACAATTTCATCTTTCAGCTCTCGTATCATTTTAATGTATTCTTCAGATTCCTTGGATTATATTTCAATTTTCTTCTGAATCTTGATGATCTTTGTTTCTGTCCATATTCCGAATTCTATTTCTGTCATTTCAGCCATTTTCGGCTGCTTGATAACCATGCAGTCCTTTTGAGGTAAGAAGATACTCTTTTTTGAGCTGCCAGAATTCTTGTGCTATTTTTTTTTTCTCATCTATGTGCTGATGTTCCTTCAGCCTTTGAAGTTGCTGTCCTTTGGATAGGATGTTTGCTTTGGTCTCCTTTGATGCCCTTGTGGGTTTGATTGTGGTATATGGTGGATGCAGATTACTGGCCTTGTTTCTGAAAGATTTCAGGAGGCCAAGGCCCAGCTCGGCATCTGTATGTTTTAACTCTGTGGGGGCTGTGGCTCTACCTTTCAGTTTTGTTCTGTGGCTTCTTGAGGTTAGAAACATGCTGTGCCAGAGGGCCTGAGGTGTTCCCAGTCTCCTGGCCACAACACTCCAATGGGTGGTGCTGGCTAAAATGCTTTATAGGGGTGGTGGCAGTGGGATCCATGCTTGCTCATGCATGCCAGGAGTCCTAGTAGCATGGTGGAGTGCACGTGCATCAGCTGGGGTAGGTTACCAGCAGGAGTGGGCTTTGACGTTCCTGTGTGTGCTCATGCTAGCAGCAGCAATGATAGAATGCTGGTGGGAGCAGGGCTGCCATTGTTCTTGTACACATTTACACTGGCAGTGGCAGGTGCATGACAGGTGGGCGATAGGGGTAAGGTTGCTGGAATGTGAGTGAGCGTTCCCACCGGTAATGATGGCATGGCTGAGTGCCTACACATCATCAGGGGATGGGTGGGGTAGTAGTTGTCCTTCCACCTGCAGCAGTGTTTGGTGGGGTCTGTGCTTATATGCAGGCTGGCAGGGTGTGGGGAGGAAGCCACCGTGTGTGCCAGCAAAGCAGTGTGGAAATGGCTATGTTCAAGTGTGTACTGGCAAAATGGTAGGGAAAGGCTTCAGAGGGAGGAGGGTAGCGTGCAGGGACGCTGCAGGTAGGCTGGCACATGTTGGCAGTGGCTAGTCTACTGGAGCTCTCTGATGGTCAGGTGTGGTCTTCTGGTAAAACAACTATAATGCGGGCACTGAGAGGCACCCTGGTTGGGCATCCAAAGCTGTGCTGCAAGTGGGCACAGCCAGGCTGGGGCCCCAGGAGAGGCAAGTGGACAGGAGAACACTCAGATCAGACTGGCCCTGTCTCACAGGCAAGACCAATCTGCTCTGTCTAGGTCCAACAGTCACCTTATGGCTAAAGTCTCCTATAGGAGCATGTCAAGCCTTAGGGGATGGGCATCCTTGATTGTACTGCACTCCTGACATTCTCCCATCAACCTCTCTGGACTATATACAGGATGGACTCCCACCCCTGTAACCTCTTTAAGCAGCTCTCTGCCAACTCATGTGTCTGTGAGGGTCTTCAGGTTGCCTGCAGCTAAGATTCTGAGGTCCATGGTGAGAATATGCCGTTCCTTGCCTTTTCAGCTTACTCCTTCACTAGGAGTTACTGGAGGCCAGGAAGCAGTCCTAGTGCTCACTAGCGCCATCCAAGGTTTCCAGCTTTCTCCCTTTGCAACTCAGCATCCATGTCCCCCCTCCATCCATTCTCAATGGCTTCCCTTAAAAAATCTGCTCAGAGTGTGCCAATCTTCCCAGTGTTCCTCCTAGCTTTGTCTGATAGGCCATCTTGGCTCCCTCCCCTTCTCCTTTAAATCTGGACTGGCCTGTGACTGCTTAACCAATCAAATGCAATGGAAGTAATGCTGTGCAACTTCTAGGCAACTCTTGAAAAGGACTGGCAAAATTGGCTTTGTCTCTATTGGAAAGCTGCTTCCTGTCATACTTGCTCTCAGAACCCAGGCGGTATTCCGTGAGAAGCACAAGTCACATGCAGAGGCCATGAAGACAACCGAGCTAAGATAATAGTGTAGAGTCGTAGCTGCGTGCTCAGTGATTGCCAGCACAAATTGACAGTCACGTGAATGAGTCCTTTTGGTTGTCCAGCTCGTCAAGGACTCAGATGACTCCAGCCTTCTCTGGCATGTAATTTCAACTACATGAGGGACCCTAAGCAAGTATTTATTAATTGATTCTATCCAACTCCTGAGATGTAAAACATCATAGGAAGAGTTAATTTGTAAATTTGGGGAATGATTTAATATGCAGCAAAACATAACTAGGATGGGCATCTTTAGAGCTACTTACTTTCATGGGTGTCTTCTCAGGGCTCCAATATTTAATTTTATATTCATAATTTTGTACTGTTTCCCATGAAGCAGTCCCCTCCAATTGTATAAGCTTCAGATACCCAGGATTTGCTCACTCTCTTACTTCCTCTAACCTCTCTTCTCTCCTCCTTTCTAGTTTGCTTTTCCCATTCTCTCTTTACCCAACACTCTACCCACCTTTTGAGTAAACTTCGCTAATTTAGAAAAGGCCAGTACTTTGCAGTTTGAACATATGCATGCCAATAAAATTATTTGCTTTAACCTTGTGATCTCTTTGTTGCTTACTTACTATGAGTTCCAGTTCGCCATATTTAGAGAAAACAACATGTCCCCATATGGTTGTGGAGCAGATTACAAAAGAAATGCCATGTATATTACTTCACACATGCTCTTGTTTGTAGTTTTCAGTACATATTCAGGAAACATTTCCTTCTATTTTCTCAGCTCTAGCTTCAATATTGCCTCTATTGATGTCTGCCTTGCAGAGCGGCCTTGGTGGCTGAAATTTACCCCGTTCTCCGCCCTAGCTTACTTCAGCCACATTGGCCCCAGTTACTGAAAAAAAAAATCTTCACTTGATTATACTTCCTGGAGCTCATTAAGCTTAAACCTTCCAAGCACCGGAATTTGATTACTGCATTAAAAATGAATTCTCTGGTGGTTGTTTTTAGATGTTGCTTCTAAACAATGGCGTGTTTAATTAACACAATTTCTATCAAGTCACACAGATATACGCATTCTCACAGTGTAGCATATTTACCAAAAATAGACAACCTAATTACTTAAAAAAATTGGCTGTATTTGCAGAACTAGAGCATTATAAGAAAAATGAACTGCAATTATGAAACAGAGAAGGATGGGAAAATGCCAAATTCTTGCTATTTTTATTTTGTTTAAAAAATGTTAATGAAGTTATGGAGTTCACAAGTACTGTAGAGTTTAGCACAAGTGAATGAATAAGTCTCTTCAACATGGATAAAAGGAGAGATTCTTCTTTTCTAGCTTACTTATCTTGAATTCATCAATCCTAAGAAATTGCTGCTGAATAATCAGAACACAGTAACAAAGGCAGCACTTGGTCTCATTCGTGCAGAGAAGCTGGGTGCTCAATAAAGCCAGTGAACTTGTTGGGAAGTCACTTAATAAAATTTGGAAGATACATAATTAATTTAATTATTATCAACACAAATTTCTTAGAATTAAATAAGAGAATGGTGTTAAATTTAACTTTTCTCTCTGGTGGTCTTTGTGTTTCTGCTTCTCTAAAGCAAGGTCCTTAGGGAAAAAAAAAGTAAAGGGAAAGAAGAAAAGCCTTTATAAATGTAAAGATAACCATATTTTCCCACAGAGGTCATCCAATGAAATGATAATTTTAATTTTTGTTTTTACTTGAGGCTTTTGTTCCTGATAGAGATCTTTTATTAATTTTAACTAAGTAGTGACTACAGGCAAGTAAGAACAATATAAGAAGCAAAGATAAAAATCTTTAATATTCCCAAAAATATTTATCTTTTTTTTTTTTGCAGTGCACTATACTTGTTATTAAGAAAGTTACAATGAAGAAATGAGAATTAGTTTCTTTTTTTATAGAGTTTTTGGGGACCAGGACACAGAGATATTAACAAATGGTATGAATATAGAGTAAATAATACATCAAAATAGACATATGTTCAAAATGCCATAAGAACATAGGGGAAAAACATAAAATCTAATCTGGCAAGGAGGCCATAATGACAGAAACGATATTTGACTGAATCTGGCCATTTCTATATATGGTGCCCAGCCCCATTATTACCACATAAAGAGTATTCAGTAAGTTTAGATTAAATCAATAAATGCAATGGTAAGAAGTTTTTAAAGAGGAGAATACCACGCAAAGATGATACAATAACACAAAAGGTTGCATTGTCAGTTCAGACTCACATAAATCAGAGATCACATTCAGTATCAAGCTTTAGTAATAACGTCAAGGAGAAAGCTAATCACATGATATTATGGAGCAGCCACATGTCTTCCCAAGTATTTCTTCACCATATGAGAATGTTCCCTGAACCAAATTAAACATGCAAGTGGAACATCATCATGCAATTTAGGTTACAAAAATCCCTAGTTTATAATCTAATAATTGCATCGCTTAAATGATGCTTTTTGACTTATGCAACTGTACATTTCAGTTTAATTTATTTGACTCAAGCAATCAGAATGGTCCTGGTACATCATCTAAAAGCATTTTGTTGATAAGGACACTCATGCTAGTGAAGGCTAACATAGGATATGGAGGCTTCCTTTGTGAGGTCTGTTACTAGCATGTTAATGAGGGAATTTGGCAGTTATTTTACTTTCCCAGTTAGATTAGGGATGAAATAAACTGCAGGTTGCTATTAACACTGTCTTTTTTTAATGGGAAAATCAAAGAAATAAATTAAGATGGTTTATTAAGGTCTTTATTACTTTGTTGCTATATTTTATTTTAGAAATTGGCTTTTAAATGAGAGCCACATCAATGCAAATCCTGACTCCACAAACTTGGGTAAGTTATTTAAACTTTCTCAGTAACCATTTTCCAATTTCTAAATTGTGAGAAACAAACAAACAAACAAATCAAACAGCAGTGTGATGATGAATAAATAAGGTAGCAAACACTGAGCACAATGACAAGCATATATTAGATACTCAATAAATACATTTCTCATTTCACATTTCCCCCCAGATTTCTCGTTCTCTCATCCAGATGCACTGGATAAACCATGAGGCTGCTCATTTAATAAATCTACTGTTTCACAGTGTGGTCCTTTCAAGGTATGTTTTCTTTCCCATATCTCAATATTCCACATATCATCCAACTCAGTCATATTTATATTTGATAGTTTTGATCTCAAACCAGACTAAAAGCTTTATGAATACTGAACCATGTCCAAGGTATCTTTTATTTCTCTCAATTTCTGTGTGTAATACCATATGCACAAATAT
>NW_022302239.1:0-3306 GCF_002776525.5 Piliocolobus tephrosceles | reverse complement strand
GCACCTGAACAACTTTAAAAGAAGAGACATCATACAATGTATGTTTTCAGGCCAGTAGAAACCAGTAACAGAAAGACAACTGGAAAATCCCAAAGTATTTGGAGATTAGGTAGAATATTTCTAAATTCTTTGGGTCAAATAATAAATCTCAAGGGAAATTTAAAAGTATTTTTTATTAAACAAAGGTGAGACCAGGTGTGGTGGCTCATTCTTGTAATCCCAGCACGTTGGGAGGCTGAGGTAGGTGGATCACCTAGAGGTCAGGAGTTCGAAACCAGCCTGGCCAACATGGTGAAATCCTGTCTCTACTGAAAATACAAAAGTTAGCCAGTCGTGGTATCAGATGCCTGTAATCCCAGCTACTTGGGAGGCTGAGGTTGGAAAATTGCTTGAACTTGGGAGGCGAAGATTGCAGTGAGCCGAGATTGTGCCACTGCACTCCAACCTGGGCAATAGAGCAAGACTCTGTCTTAATTAAAAAAGAAAAAAAGTGAAATTGCAACTTATCAAAATTTGTGGTATGCAGTGAGACCATTGCTCACATGGAAATTTATAGCATTCAATGCATATATTAGAAAGGAAGAAAGATCTAAAATCAACAATCTAAGCTTCTACTTTAGGAAAATAGAAAAAGAAGTAAGACCTGTCTCTACAGGGAGAAAAAAAAAAAAAAAAGCATACACCTGTAGTCTCAGCTACTCAGGAGGCTGAGGTGGAAGGATCACTTGCACCCAGGAGTTGGCAGTTACAGTGAACTATGAGCACACTGCTGCACTCCAGCCTGGGCCACAGTCAGACCTTGTCTCTCTGTCTGTTTTTTTCTTTAAAGGCAACAACTAATGATGTAATGATGCCTGAGGATGTCTGATTTAATCTAGTGAATAGATAGCAGACCTCAAAGAAGTTCTTTTAACATCTACTGAGGCAGAGAAAAAGAAAGCCTAATAGCAGAATCTAGGAGCAGTCCACTTTAGTTATAATGTAGATGAGGATAGATTGGATCCCGAACCCACTCTTATTTTTTGGATCACAAGCAGAAACCACAAATTTCAGGATGACAATGGGCTATATAATAGTAAAGTATCCTAGGCATAGGCAAAGAAAGGACTAACCCTAATAGAGGTCCGTGCTGGGAATTCTATAGTTTCAAATTTTAATTCTCTGTATTTGTCAGAAAAGGCTTGCCATATAGTAGGCAAAGTTAATGCAAGAATAAGCAGGCTATTTTTAGAAAGAAACAAAATTTGATCTTAGCTTTCTCTACAAGTTTTCTGTAAAAATAATTAGTGTCTATATAAATTATACAGATAGATAAGTGAAAATCAGAAGTGTAGGAATATCAGAATGTAAAAGGGTTGGTGGTAAGCAAAAACAAACAAACACCAAAAAACTCCAGGAAAAACAGGGATAATCTTAAATACCTTAAATTAAATACCTTAAATGCCTTTTTAAAAAACCTTGAGATTTATTGATAATACTACATACAAATGTAGACAATTATTTTCAACAAGGTCCAGATGACTCAATTGACAGTACGAAATGGTTTGTTGTAACTTTTTTATGAAATAAATTTTGAGGCTGGCACGGTGGCTCACGCCTGTAATCTCAGCACTTTGGGAGGCCGAGGCAGGCGGATCACTTGAGGTCAGGAGTTCAAGAGCAGCCTGGCCAACATGGCGAAACCCCATCTCTACTAAAAATACAAAAATTAGCTGGGCATGGTGGTACATGCCTGTAATCCCAGCTACTCGGGAGGCTGAGGCAGGAGGATCGCTTGAATCTAGGAGGCGGGGTTGCAGTGAGCCAAGATTGCACTATTGCACTCCAGCCTGGGCAACAGAGATAGACTCTGTTCCTCAAGGATCTAGAACTAGATGTACCATATGACCCAGCCATCCCACTACTGGGTATATACCCAAAGGATTATAAATTATGCTACTACAAAGACACATGCACACGTATGTTTATTGCGGCACTATTCGCAATAGCAAAGACTTGGAATCAACCCAAATGTCCATCAGTAACACACTGGATTAAGAAAATGTGGCACATATACACCATGGAATACTATGCAGCCATAAAAAAGGATGAGTTTGCGTCCTTTGTAGGGACATGGATGCAGCTGGAAACCATCATTCTTAGCAAACTATCACAAGAAGAATAAACCAAACACCGCATGTTCTCACTCATAGGTGGGAACTGAACAATGAGCTCACTTGGACTCGGGAAGGGGAACATCACACACTGGGGCCTATCATGGGGAGGGGGGAGGGGGGAGGGATTGCATTGGGGAGTTATACCTGATATAAATGATGAATTGATGGGTGCTGACGAGTTGATGGGTGCAGCACACCAACATGGCACATGTATACATATGTAACAAACCTGCACGTTATGCACATGTACCCTAGAACTTAAAGTATAATAAAAAATAAATAATAATAATAATAAAAAAAAGAATGTAGGAATTCAAGTATTTGCTGAGGGAGGTGAAGATTCATTCTTTCTTTTCCTCATTTTCATTTCCACAGAATTAATAGAACCCTTTATATACATTTATGTTTACCACATCCCACTCCCCAAAAAAACTTGAAGTAGCTATTTAAAAAATCTGCAATACAACACAATGAAAATAGTCTTAGAAAGTAATGGGAATGGCAAAATTAAGTTAGAATAGTTGCGTGAAGTCAGAGGAAGACTGATTCTCAGCAAGGTAGAGCAGGAAGTTGGGACACAAATTAACTTGAGTTTTCCACAGTAGGAAACACTTATCAGGGATGTGTGATTCACAATGTCTGTCAGATTAAAGGAAATTCCAGCTGCTCAAGAGGAGCATGATTTGATTACATAACAAAAGCAGTGCCAGCAAAAGTGCGAAGTATGGACTTTCGTACAAGATGACCTGGGTCAAATGAACCTCCTCGGCTGCATGCCTTGTCTATTTAGCAATAAGATGGCCAGGCGCGGTGGTTCACGCCTGTAATCCCAGCACTTTGGGAGGCCGAGGCGGGTGGATCATGAGGTCAGGAGATAGAGACCATCCTGGCAAACACGGTGAAACCCCATTTCTACTAAAAGTACAAAAAATTGGTCAGGCGTGGTGGCGGGCACCTGTAGTCCCAGCTACTTGAGAGGCTGAGGCAGGAGAATGGCGTAAACCTGGGAGGCGGAACTTGCAGTGAGCCGAGATCGCGCCACTGCACTCCAGACTGAGCGACAGAGCCAGATTTTGTCTCAAAAAAAAAAAAAAAAGATAATTGACAATGGACTTAGGTAAACACCTTAATAACTTTTTTTTTTTTTTTT
>NW_022302238.1:0-1393 GCF_002776525.5 Piliocolobus tephrosceles | reverse complement strand
GAGACCAGGTTTCGCCATGTTGCCCAGGCTGGTCTTGAACTCCTGAGCTCAGGCAACCTGCACGCCTTGGCCTCCCAAAGTGCTAAGACTACAGATATGAGCCACCATGCCTGGCCAATTTTTTTTTTTATGATCACATAGTATTCCACTGTATAACTAGACTATAATTTACTTCACCAATTACCTTTGATAGAAATTTAGTTTTATTCCCCTTCAATTTCTGGCTTCTGTGATAATGCTTATAGCTACATCTTTATCATAAAGAAATAAGGAACTTGTCCACATATTTCTTTTTTGGGGGGGAGGGGGGACAGAGTCTCGCTCTGTCACCCAGGCTGGAGTGCAGTGGCGTAATCTCAGCTCACTGCAAACTCCACCTCCCGGGTTCAAGCGATTCTCCCACCTCAGCCTCCTGACTAGCTGGGATTATAGGTGTGTGCCACCACGCTCAGCTAATTTTTATATTTTTAGTAGAGATGGAGTTTCACTATGTTGGCCAGGCTGGTCTCGAACCCCTGACCTCAGATGATCTGCCCGCCTCGGCCTCCCAAAGTGCTAGGATTACAGGTGTGAGTCACCGTGCCTGGCCCACACACACACACACACACACACACACATATATCTATATATATATATACACATATATACATACATTTTTTTTCTTTTTTTTTTTTTTTTGAGACGGGGTCTCACTCTGTCACCTAGGCTGGAGTGCAGTGGCGCAATCTTGGCTCACTACAAGCTCCACCTCCCAGGTTCATGCCATTCTTCTGCCTTAGCATCTCAAGTAACCGGGACTATAGGCGCCCGCCACCACGCCCAGCTAATTTTTTGTACCTTTAGTAGAGACAGGGTTTCATCGTGTTAGCCAGGATGGTCTTGATCTCCTGACCTCATGATCTGTCCACCTCAGCCTCCCAAAGTGCTGGGATTACACGCATGAGCCACCGCGCCCGGTCACGTATTTCTTTAGGATAAATTCCCAAAAGTGGAATATCTAGGACAAAAGATACTTCATGACAATAGATAATGGTAAATTATAATCCAGAATTGTTATACTAATTTATACTTCCACCCACTATGTATTAAGATTCCCACTACAGGCCTGGCACAGTGGTTCATGTCTGCAATTCCAGCACTTTGGGAGGCCAAGGTGGGAAGACTGCTTGACCCCAGAAGTTGCAGACCAGCCTAGGCAACATGGCAAGACCCTGTCTCTACAAAAAATATAAAAATTAGCTGGGTGTGGTAGCGTGCGCCTATAGTCCCAGCTACTTTGGAGGATCACTTGAGCCCAGGGAAGTTGAGGCTGCAGTGAACCCTCATCGTGCCACTGCACGCCAGCCTGGGTGACACAGTGAGACTCTGTCTCAAAAAAAAAAAAAAAAAAAAA
>NW_022302236.1:0-3512 GCF_002776525.5 Piliocolobus tephrosceles | reverse complement strand
GGGCGACAGAGCAAGACTCCATCTCAAAAAAAAAAAAAAAAAAAACATAAATCATGACCCCTATCTCAAGGGATGCTATAAGAATTAACTGTCTCATACAGAGCCAGGTGCAGAGAAGGTGCCCAGTAAGCAGTAGTTTCCCTTCCCTTCGTGCAGAGAAATAATGAAACAACACACACTGAATCCTGAAACTCTTTGGGGTGAATGGAGACAGACTTTCTCCCGGACCAGATGAACAACACCTCGGTGGGCAGAAGTGTGAGGCACCGTGTGCAGGGAGACGCTCATCCTAATTCTGGGTGTCATTTTGCAAAGCACCACTTCATGATGACTCATTTTGGGACTCCCTAAAAACTCCTTTGAGTTAAAAACAAAAGTTGAGTGGGGTTCAGCTTGCATTGTACCTTATCACTCCACTGTGCCCTCGTCAGGGTAGCAGGTTACTGCAGGGAATTCAAGGATCTCTGAACAGGCTAAACCCGATGTTTGCCCCGTAGCGTCACCAGGAGCTGGGACCATCTGCACAGGGCCCAGGACAGAGGGAAGGAAGTAGCCATGAGGGATGGAGAAGAAGGAGGAAGGCCAGGAAAATGGGGTGCACAGGATTTCTCCCCCCTGCTCCCACCCCTCCCATCTCTGAATTGTAGTCCAAGGGGGAGGCGGAGCCCTGATGCAAAAGTATTCCTGGGTCCTCCTACCCATCCCTGCTTTATTTTTCCACCAAACTTTTGTGTTTTTGTTTTTGAGACAGAGTCTTGCTCTCTGTCGTCCAGGCTGGAGTGCAGTGGCGTGATCTCAGCTCACTGCGACCTCGGCCTCCTGGGTTCAAGAGATTTTCCAGCCTCAGCCTCCCAAGTTGCTGGGATTACAGGCACATGTCACCATGCCCGACTAATTTTTTTATTTTCAGTAGAGACTGGGTTTCGCCATGTTGGCCAGGCTGGTCTTGAACTCCTGACCTCAGGTGATCCACCACCTCGGCCTCCCAAAGTGCTGGGATTGCAGGATGAGCCACTGCGCCCAGTCTCCACCAAACTTCTTATCTTTGAAATGCCAGACATTCACAGTGTCTTCCTCCCATCCCACTATCCCACCTTGGCTGAAGCCCCAAGAAAGTCAGGGCTAGATTTTGTTTACTCCTTTATCCCAGGACAAGGGTTCTTTATTCCCCTAACACTCAACCTGCCTGCAGCCACACCTACCTCTGTTGATTATCACTGGCTCTGTGACCTGGGACAAACTGCTTGACCTCTCTGAGCCTCAGTTTCCTAACTGGAAAATGAGGACATCACAAGTATCTATCATAGGGGTTCTGTGAAGCTGGGGAAAGGCTTTGCAAACAGTAAAGACTCACACAGATATTGTGTGTTGGGGATGGGAGCAGTCCTTTTCCTCCCAGTGGCCTGATGGGGCTCCCAAAGTTTCCTTCAAAAGGGAGTTTCTGGTTCTTGCTCTGTAGCTTAACTGAATAGTTGCCAGAGTATGGGACCTGCCCTCCACATAGTAGGCCCCTACTGACTTCTCCCACTCCCTCATTCAGGCCTCTGCTCAGATGTCACCTCATCAGAAGGGCCTTCTCCCAGCACCCCCTATAAAAAAGCACCCCTGGGTCCTCCTACCCTTCCCTGAGTTATTTCTCCACCTAACTTCTTATCCTCGAAAAGGCAGATATTCACAGTGTCTTCCTCCCACCCCATCCCTCCCCCTTGACTGAAGCCCCAAGAAAGGGCCATATTTTGTTCACTCCTTTATCCCAGTGCCTAGAAAAGTACCTGGCCCATGGCAGGTGCTCACAGATGTGTCGGGTGAACCAGTGAATGAACTGATGTTTGCTGCACGAATATGGCCAGTATCACAAATCCTCTAGTAACACGGCAATACGCTGTCTCAGAACTTCGATTTCTTTCTATTATTTGTTGCAGTGTTTATTTCTTCTATTTAACTTTTCAATCTGTCTGACATTTATTGTGGTGTGTATCATGTGAGGCAAGGCTGTAAACAGATCTCCAGATAAACGGCTAAACAATTTGCAGAATGATCCATTTTCCCCCCACTGGTTTGTGATGTCTGCATTTTCATCCACAAGAGCTGGGACCAGGCCGGCTCCTGTGGGCCAGCTGCTTCCTCGTCTGCCCTCTTGTTCCAGCAGCCCAGGGCTATGCTATTCCTGAGGCAGGGCTGCCTAGTGATTGGACACACAGGTACTAGAATTAGACAATCTGCCGTCCACTTTCTAGCGCAACCACTTACCATCCGGGTGACTCTGAACAAAAGAATTTGCTTTTTATTGTTGTTGTCCAGGCTGGAGTGCAGTGGTGCGATCATAGCTCACTACAGCTGCTAACTCCTATGACAAGAATTCCTCAAGAGATCCTCCCGCCTCAGCCTCTCGAGTAGCTGGGACTGCAGGCAGGCACCACCACACCCAGCAAATTCTTACACTTTTTTATAGACATGGGGTTTTGTTATATTGCCCAGGCTGGCCTCAAACTCCTGGCCTCAAGGCATCCTCCCACGTCGGCCTCTCATGGTAGTGGGATTACAGGTGTGAACCACCGCATCCAGCCTGAAATTTCATTTCTAAGCCTTATTAAGCCCATCTGTAAAATAGGCACAAGGGTAACGTTGGCACACATGGTGGACGCTCAGTTGGTGTCATTATTACACATCACGGCCAGTTAAAGCACCTTCACTCATTTGGCAAACAGAAGCCCGACACGCATTCACCCTGTGCCCATTATAGTGCTGTGCCCCAGCAGGCAGTCAGTGTCCCTGGCTCCAGCCCTCCTGGGGTGCAGCACAGTTTTGAATGTGGAGGGGAGGCAGCAGGGGTGGAAACGACCCAGCCAGGAGCGGCCATTCTGGGTGTGGGGAGGAGGTGAAGCGAGAACTGAGCTGCTTGGGTCCCAGGGAGGCTCTGACTTCTAGAGGGGGCGTTCAGCATTCTTTAGTGGGGACTTTTACTACTTCCAGAAACCTCCGCACATTGGCTCTTGCTGGACCCGGGGGGCCACAGGAAGTGGGAGCTCCAGATGAAGAGTCGCTGGCACTTTGAGGGCGGGGGGCAAAGCCTTCCCCTCATCGGAATACTCTTGGAGCCTACTTCAGTGCCTGCATTCAGCTGGTGCAAAATAAGTGCTTGTTACTTTGCCAATTTCAGTATGACTAGGACTGTGGCAGGAGCAATGCTAGGTGATGGGGAATCCGAAGATGCACGGGAGGAGTTCAAGGGTTGGCTGACTGCAGACCCTCATCATAAGTCTAGAGCCGGAGAAGAGGGGGAGACGCCGGCCTGCGCCCTGTGAGTCTGGGCCTCAGTCTTCGCATCTCTGAAATGGGGAAGGGGTTCCTCTGCCGAGCGGATCGGCCGCAGGACTTGGCGGAGTCGAGGGGTCCAGGCCCAGGAAGGACGCCGTCGGGGCGCCCCCCGCCCCTCAAGCTTGCGTGGCGGCAGCGCGCACGAGCACAGGGGGCGGCGCGGCCCCGCGGCGGGGAGGGGCGGGCGCGCGGGC
>NW_022302234.1:0-8993 GCF_002776525.5 Piliocolobus tephrosceles | reverse complement strand
AGCTCCGCCTCCCGGGTTTACGCCATTCTCCTGCCTCAGCCACCCGAATAGCTGGGACTACAGGCGCCCGCCACCTCGCCCTGCTAGTTTTTTCTGTTTTTTAGTAGAGACGAGGTTTCACCGTGTTAGCCAGGATGGTCTCGATCTCCTGACCTCGTGATCCGCCCACCTGAGCCTCCCAAAGTGCTGGGATTACAGGCTTGAGCCACCGCGCCTGGCCACACTCCTCTTCTTTATCTCGCATTTAAGCGAGCCGTACCCAGCCGGGCGCGGTGGTGCACACCTAGGGTCCCAGCTACTCGGGAGGTTGAAGCACAGGAATGTCTCTTTTTTTTTTTTTGAGACGGAGGCTCGTTCTGTCACCCAGGCTGGAGTGCAGTGGCGCAATCTCGGTTCACTACAAGCTCCGCCTCCCGCGTTCACGCTGTTCTCTTGCCTCAGCCGCGGGAGTAACTGGGACTACAGGCGCCCGCCACTCACGCCCGGCTAAATTATTTTTTGGATTTTTAGTAGAGACGGGGTTTCACCATATTAGCCAGGATGGTTTCGATCTCTGACTTCGTGATTCGCCCGCCTCAGCCTCCCAAAATGCTGAGGCACAGGAATCCCTTGAACCCAGGAGGCAGAGGCTGCAGTGAGCTGACATCACGCCACTGCACTCCAACCTGGGCGACAGAGAAAGATTCCGTGTCAAAACAAAACAAAACAAACAAACAAAAAAACTATCCCGGCATGGTGGTGCACACCTGTAATCCCAGCTACTCGGGAGGTTGAGGCAGGAGAATCGCTTGAACCCAGGAGGTGGAGGTTGCAGTGAGCCAAGATCACGCCACTGCACTCCAGCCTGGGTGACAGGGTGAGCCCCTGTCTCAAAAAATTAAAAATATAAATAATAGGGCCGGGCGCGGTGGCTCAAGCCTGTAATCCCAGCACTTTGGGAGGCCGAGACAGGCGGATCACGAGGTCAGGAGATCGAGACCATCCTGGCTAACATGGTGAAACCCCGTCTCTACTAAAAAAATACAAAAAAAAACTAGTCGGGCAAGGTGGTGGGCGCTTGTAGTCCCAGCTACTCCGGAGGCTGAGGCAGGAGAATGGCGTAAACCCGGGAGGCGGAGCTTGCAGTGAGCTGAGATCCGGCCACTGCACTCCAGCCCAGGCAACAGAGCAAGACTCCGTCTCAAAAAAAAAAAAAAAAAAAAAAAAAAAAAAAAAATATATATATATATATATATATATAATAAATAAGTTGATTCTTTGCTGTTTCCCCACAGTACTGTATTCAATATATAACCACTCAGCACAGCCACCTCTCCAATATTCAGGAGCAAACTCTGTCTCCTTGGTTCTTGCCCCCACCGTTATCAGAACCTTCCCTCTGCTTTACTCTCTGAGCACCTGCCAAGATCAGTTTGGGTTTATGTTTCTCTGTTAGTTTTCACCAGTGTGGAGCTTTGTCCTTCCAAGAGGGAGGTTCTACTGAGTAAGCGTTTCCCAGACCCCTGGGGAGCCAGGCTATTTAGCATCTTTCAGCTTCTCCACCGCACCCTATCCTCACCTACTCACTGGAGCCCCTAGAGATTTGACTACTGTTCTTGTTTTCTTTTCTTTTCTTTTTGGGGTGGGGGAGGGGGGCAGGGCCACTGTCGCCCAGGCTGGAGTGCAGTGGCACAATCTCGGCTGTCTGCAACCTCTGCCTCCCAGGTTCAAGCAAGTCTCCTGCCTCAGCCTCCTAAGTGGCTGGGATTATAGGTGCCCCCACCTGGCTAATTTTTTGTAGTTTTTTTTTGTTTTTCTTTGCTTTTTTTTTTTTTTTTTTTTTTTTTTGAGAGAGAGAGAGAATCTCGCTGTGTTGCCCGGGCTGGAGTGCAGTGGGCTCACTGGAACCTCCGCCTCCCGGGTTCAAGAGATTCTCTCGTGCTTCAGCCTCCCAACTAGCTGGGACTTCAGGTTTGCGCTACCATGCCCGGCTAATTTTTGTATTTTTAGTAGAGACAGGGTTTCGCCATGTTGGCCAGGCTGCTCTCGAACTCCTGACCTCAAGTGATCTGCCCACCTTGGCCACCCAAAGTGTTGGATTACAAGCGTGAGCCATTGCACCTGGCCGAAAACCAATCTGTATCATAACCCCATGGCACCTGAATCATTTCTAAGTGTACAGTTGTGTTAAGTATATTCACATTCTTGCACAACAAATCTCCAGAATTTTTTCATCTCACAAAATTGAAACTCTGTACCACAATTAAACCCCAATTCCCCAATTTTCCTCCCCTCAGCTGCTGGCCACTTTTTCCAACCCCATTTGTTGAAAACATGGTGGAGAGCTCCGTCAATGACTGAGAAGCTTTTGACCATGGACAGGAAAATTCACCACAATTTGTTTTTTTGTTAATGATCAATGAATTTTCAAACAATTATCTTTCCTCTAAACATTCACAGACTACTTCTACAACTAAAAATAACAACCCACAAATTTCACAATTCTAGATTTCCCCTAAATATTTGAACAGCGATTGCACATTTAATCAGTGAACTTTTCACAAATCTGATATTGTGGTTTCCCTTAAATGCCATGAATAGGAGAAAAACAGTAATACACTCTCAGTCATGCTTTTCACAAGTCTGATATACCAGATTCTTACAAATGCTTTAAATATTTTCGAGAAGGCTGGGCAAGGTGACTTACGCCTGTAATCCCAACCCTTTGAGAGGTCAAGGTGGGAGGATCACCTGAGCCCAGGAGTTCTAAACCAGGCTGGGCAACATAGCAAAAAGCCCATCTCTACTGAAAAAAAAAAAAAAAAAAAAAATTAGCCAAGTGTAGTGATGTGCACCTGTAGTCCCAGCTAGTCAGGAAGCTGAGGTGAGAGGATCACTTGAGCTGAGGAGGTCAAGGCTACAGGGAGCTGTGATCACACCACTGCACTCCAACCTAGGTGATAGAGAGAGATCCTGTCTCAAAAATAAACAAACATGGCTGGTGTAGTGGTTCATGCCTGTAATCCCAGCACTTTGGGAGGCCGAGGTGGGCAGATCATCTGAAGTCATGGTGAAACCCCGTCCCTACTAAAAATACAAAATTTAGCCAGAAGTAGCCGAGTGTGGTGGCGCATGCCTATAATCCCAGCTAACTGAGTGGCTGAGGCAGGAGAATCACTTGAACCCAGGAGGCAGAGGTTGCCGTGAGCCGAGATCATGCCATTGCACTCCAGCCTGGGCACAAGAGCGAGACTCTGTCTCAAAAAAAACAAAACAAAACAAACAAACAAAAACCTCCCAGAGAGCTCCCTTATCCTTTCACCAAGTGGAAACACAGCAAGAAGGTGCCAGCAATGAACCAGGAAACTGGCCCACACCAGACACAGAATCTGCGGGTGCCTCGATGTTGGACTCCACATCCTCCAGAACTATGAGAGATACATATTTGTTCCTTAAGCTACATAATCTGTGGTGTTTTTATCACAACAGACTGAATGCCCTCTTCCAAGTCAATTCTCACCAAGCTGACATTCCAGGGCAAAGCCCGTGTTATCTTAGACTTTGTCATAACCACATGAATTGGATTTTTTATTTATTTATTTATGAGATGCAGTTTCACTCTTATTGCCCAGGCTGGAGTGCAATGGCAAGATCTTGGCTCACTGCAACCTCCGCCTCCTAGGCTCAAGCGATTCTCCTGCCTCAGGCTCCCCAGTAGCTGGGATTACAGCCACCCGCCACCACACCCAGCTAATTTTTTTGTATTTTTAGTAGAGACGGGGTTTCACCACGTTGGCCTGGCTGGTCTCAAACTCCTGACCACAGGTAATCCGTCAGCCTTGGTGTCCCAAAGTGTTGGGATTTCAGGTGTGAGTCACCGCGCCCAGTCGACTTCGAGTGTCTTATTTTTATAATACAGCCTGAAAAACTTGTTCTAAGTCATAGTATTGTAATAGGTTGGGACATGAGATGATTTCACGGCTGTTTGTTCAGGGACCTTCTCCGGGAAACGTGTGGGACATTTCCTCTTTGTTACACACTTTGTTACACAAAATGGTCTCAGGGTGAGACCATTTTTCCTCCACTTGTTTGGGTGAAGCTTCTCTGCCACAAAGTTCTGTGACCCCCTTGGCAACTGGCACCAGCAGCACGGAGACCCTGGCAAGGCGCTGGCTGGCAGGAGGAGGGGTGTAGGGATTTCTCACCAGCCCCCAGCCTCACATTCCTCTTCTTCTTCTTTTTTTTTTTTTTTGAAACGGAGTCTCGCTCTGTTGCCCAGGCTGGAGTGCAGTGGCCGGATCTCAGCTCACTGCAAGCTCCGCCTCCCGGGTTTACGCCATTCTCCTGCCTCAGCCTCCAGAGTAGCTGGGACTACAGGGGCCCCCCACCTCGCCCGGCTAGTTTTTTGTATTTTTTAGTAGAGACGGGGTTTCACCGTGTTAGCCAGGATGGTCTCCATCTCCTGACCTCGTGATCCGCCCGTCCCAAAGTACTGGGATTACAGGCTTGCGCCACCGCGCCCGGCCTTCGCACTGCATCTTACCTGGAGCCCGGTACAGCAATGGCTCCAGCTTCCTGTTGCTTTCAGCACTTCCGGAAGTAGACTTCCAGGCCCTGCAAACAGAGGTCCCAGCCTTCATGAGGCGATGCCCTCTTGTAGGTCGGAGACCCGCTACCTGCAGCCCCTTCCCTAGAGGTCTATTTAGTTTGCATAGGTCGCCGTTTTTTCATCATAAAACTTAAAAAAAAAAAAAAAGACCAATTAAAACCTGTCAAACAGGTGGCAGGTGATCAGAATTAGAGTGCTTTGAAATCTTTTGTTATTCTGGAATATGACAGAGTGATTATATTTAGATTTTGTCACCTTAAGGATGCATATTAAAATTTCAAGAGTGGGCCAGGCGCTGTGGCACACCCCTGTGATCCAAGCACTTTCGGAGCCCGAGGCAGGATGATCAATCCCGTGAGCCCAGGAGTTTGAGACCAGCCTGGGTAACATGGTGAAACACCATCTCTAAAAAAAATACAAAAATTTGCCAGGCGTGGTGGTACACACCTACAGTCCCAGCTACTCCAGAGGCTGAAGTGGGTGGGTGGCCTGAATCCAGGAGTTCGAGGCTGCAGTGAGCTATGATTGTACCACTGCACTCCAGCTTAGGTGACAGAGCAATACCCTGTCTTTAAAAATAAATAAATAAATTTTCTTAACTTGGAAACAGTCACAAACATTTAAAAATGTGGAAGTACAGTACAAGCGATTCTTATTTTTCAGAACCATTTGAACCATTTGAAAGTCGCATGTCCCCTTGAAACCTCTTGAAACCCATTAACACATACTCCAGTGTGTATTTTCTGTAAACAAGGACATTCTCCTACATAACCACAGCACGGCCGTCAAAATCAGGAAAGTAGGCCTTGACTCATGACTACTCTGGAATCGCCAGACCTCCTTCATGTTTGCCACATGTCCCAGTGATGCTTTTTATGGCAAAAGAATGCAGTTCAGAGCCGGGAGTGGTGGCTCACACCTGTAATGCCAACACTTTGGGAGGCCAAGGCGGGCAGATCACCTGAGGTCCGGAGTTTGAGACCAGTCTGGCCAACATGGCAAAACCCTGTCTCTACTAAAAATGCAAAAATTACCCAGGTGTGGTAGCGGATGCCTGTAACCCCAGCTACTCGGAAGGCTGAGGCAGGAGAATCGCTTGAACCCTGGAGGAGGAGGTTGCAGTGAGCCAAGATTGTGCCACTGCACTCCAACCCCGGGTGACAAGAGCGAAACTCTATCTCAAAAAATAAAAATTAAAAAAAATAGCCGGGCGTGGTGGTGGACACCTGTAATCCCAGCTACTCAGGAGGCTGAGGCAGGACAGTCTCTTGAACCTGGGAGGTGGAGGTTGTAGTGAGCCAAGATTGCACCACACTCCAACCTGGGCAACAAAGTGAGACTCTGCTCTCCGCCCCCGCCAAAAATAAAAAGAATGCAGTTCAGGGTCATGCACCGCTTCTGAGGGCAGGTCTCTCTGAAAGTCATGAAGGGCAGTTCCTCAGTCTTCCCTGGTGTTCACGACCTTGGCATTTGGAACGTTGCAGGCCGGTTATCGAGTCGTCTCTCCCTCTGTGTGGATTTATTTGATGTTTCCTCGTGATCGGATTCTTTGGCAGCACGACGACTGACATCATGCCGTGTGTTTCTCACTGAAAGTCAGGTTACTCGCAGCGTCCACCTCTCCAGTTTCTGATGATATTTGCTTCAGTCACATGATGCAGGTGGCATCAGCCGGACTTGTCCTTTGCCAAGCAATGAGAGCTTTGAAACTATACTAATATCACATTCCTCAGGAAATCTTCAGGATTTTTTGTTTTCTTGTGAACCACCATGCCTGGCCCAAGTTATTATTTTTTTAATTGATTTATTTTTTTAGAGACAGGGTCTTGCTCTATTGCCCAGGCTGGAATGCAGTGGTACAATCATAGCTCACTGCAGCCTCAACCTCACTAGGCTCGGTGATCCTCCCACCTCAGCCTCCTGAGTAGCTGGGAACAGAATGCCATCACTGCAGGATGCCACGCCTGGCCCTTCCAATTATTAATGGATTTACTTATGTCTGTGTGGACTCATGGTTTCCTATTTTTCCCCATGAGTTATAATCAGTTATATCATTCTCTATTTTTGGTGTTCAAACTTACCTATTTTGATGCTCTTTTTATTTATTTATTTATTTATTTATTTATTTATTTATTTATTTATTTTTTCCTTTCAAGGCAGAGTCTCCATCTGTCTCCCAGGCTAGAGTACAGGGGCACGATCTTGGTTCACTGCAACCTCCGCCTCCTGGGTTCAAGCGATTCTCTTGCCTCAGCCTCCTGAGTAGCTGGCACTACAGGCGTGCACCACCACACCCGGCTAATTTTTTTTTATTTTTAGTAGAGACGAGGTTTCACCATGTTGGTCAGGCTGGTCTCAAACTCTTGACCTCATGATCTGCCTGCCTCAGCCTCCCAAAGTGCTGGGATTATAGGTGTGAGCCGCTGCACCCAGCTCTTTATTTACTTTTTGGGTTACTCTATATTTTGTCCTCTATTTTCCCAGTGGGAGCCCCCTCAAACTGGTGGCTATGTGCTTTGTTTGTTTTTGAGACAAGATCTCGCTCTGTCACCCAGATTGGATTGCAGTGGTGCGATTTGGCTCACTACTACCTCCGCTTCCCAGGCTCAAGCCTTCATCCCATTTCAGCCCCCAAGTAGCTGGGATTACCAGACATGCACCACCATGCCTGGCTAATTTTTATATTTTTAGTAGAGACGGGGTTTCACCATGTTCCCCAGGCTGGTCTTGGACTCCTGGCCTTAACTCATCTGCCCGCCTCAGCCTCGCAAAGTGCTGGGATTGCAGATGTGAGCTACCGCGCCCAGCCTGTTTGTTTGTTTTAATCAGCTCTCGAGGGTTTGGAAGCTCTGCGTTTTTGACATGCCTCCATTAGTCACACTTGAGTCGTTCCTGATTTCTGGTACAGCAAAATGTTCTAAGCTCGTTTTTTTTCTTTCTCTAAAGCAGCTCTAGAATCAGCCGTTTCTCCAAGGAGCCCTGGTTCCTTTCAGAATGGGAAGCCAAGATCCAAACACTAACAGGGCTCGTTGCTTTTGTTTTTGAATTTTGGTTGCTAATGGGTCCTCTCAGTGGACAGAGTTCATATATATACACACACATATATACATATATACACACATATACATATATACACACATACATATATACACACACACATATACACATATATACACGTACATATACACACATATACATATATACACACATATACACATACACATCTATACACATTTTCATATATACACATATATACATATACACATATATACACATACACATATATACACATACATATATACACACATATGCATATATACACATATATATACATATATACACACATATACACACGTACATACACACATATACATATACAAACATATACACACACGTACATATACACACATATACATATACACACATATACATATATACACACATATACACATCTATACACATTTTCATATATACACACATATACATATATACATATATACACATACACATATATACACTCATATACACATATACATATATACACACATATACATATATACACATATATACACACATATATGTATAAACACATATATACACACATTATACTTATATACACATATACACACATATATGCATATGCACACATATACGTATATACACATATATACACACATATACGTATATACACATATACATATATATACATATATACTATATACACGCACACACACTACACACACATATGTGCAGCTGGGCACAGTGCCTCACACCTGTAATCTCAGCACTTTGGGAGGCTGAGGCAGGAGGACTGCTTGAGCCCAAGAGTTCAAGACCAGCCTAGGCAACATAGCGAGGCCCAGTCTCTATTAATAACTAAAAAATTAGCTGGGCTTGGTGGTGCACACCTGTGGTCCCAGCTACTCAAAAGGCTGAGGCTAGAGGATTGCTTGAGCCCATGAGGCAGAGTCTGCAGTGACACATGATCATGCCACTGCATTCCAGCCTGAGTGATGGAGACACTCCGGCTCAACAAACAAATATATACATGTATGTGTGTAGTATGCTGTATATATATCACATTGTACATAATATATTACATTATATACTACATATATCACATTGTATATTATATAAACCCCATGTAATATATCTGTTATATCTATTGTGTGTATGTTATGTATATATATCTACATAGGAGGTACATATACATATAGATGCATACATTAGATATATTTCCATATCCATTTGTATATTTCCATATCTATTTCTGCATATTGAGAACGAGACATCCAATTCAAATCCAATATCTGACCAGGCGTGGTAGCTCATGCCTGTAATACCAACATTTTGGAAGGCCGAGGTGGGTCACTTGAGGTCAGAAGTTCGAGACCAGCCTGGCAAA
>NW_022302233.1:0-1747 GCF_002776525.5 Piliocolobus tephrosceles | reverse complement strand
TTTTTTTTTTTTTTTTTTTTTTTTTTTTTTTAATTACCTCCAGTTCTTTGGGTTAAATCGTTCAATACTTGCCATGTCATTTTTAAAGCTTCACCTGTTCTATCCAATTCTAATACAAAATATTTATTAATTTTGCATTTATTTTTTAGCTTGTTTATGTCTTCTTCAAATTTTATTTTATAATATTCTAATTTATTTTTAGGTATTCCTAGTTTTGTATCCGCATATTGTGATTGCATTTGAAAGTGATTATTCATAGTTTCAGCTTTGATTACAATGTATGGATTGAAAAGAACATAAAAAATGGCACCACATAATCCACTAACTCTTGTTTTAAGCCCATCGTTAAATAACTGAGTTACAATATCACTTTGAGTAAGGTATTTTTTATTTTTACAAGCCTTTACACCATACATTTGAACGTAATCACTTTTACGTTTTTGTGTTCCAACATTTTCGCTATCTATTTTCAATAAAAAATCTGCAGGGATTTAATTATAAGGACGTGCATGTATATATGTATACATTTTTATTTTTTTTTAAATAGTTGTATTATTTTTTCATAAATATAAATTATATTACTTGTTCATTTGGTTATTTATTTCGTAACATGTATATTTAATACCGTTTTGTTTTCACTATTTTACTTATTTTACTTTTTTACAATTATTTTGTAATTTTGTTTTATTTTTATTTTTTTTTTTTACATAACACGAGAATCCAAGCAATGTACCTCATTTTATGTTACAGCCAACGATATATAAATAGTTAAAAACGTATTTGTATATATGTATATATATAAATGTGTACTATAGTATACTATGCTATAGAATTTTTTTTTTTTTTTTTTGTCAAATGTACAAATTTAATGAGTTTCTAATTTAACAAAAAAAATATAAGAAAAGCGAACATAGAGTAAAACATAAAAAAATATGAAATAAAAAAAAATGTTACACAAAAAAAATGCTACCCAAAAAAAATGCTACACAAAAAAAATGCTACCCAAAAAAAGTGCTACATAAAAAAAATAAAAAATAAAAAAAAAGAAAAAAATTAAAAAAGAATAGTGCAAAATAAAACATAAAAAATATGAAAGAACTATAACAATCATTGTGAAGTATAAAAAAGTATCTCTTAAAGGAATTAAGCATTATATCAAAATGTGTATGTACGTCAGTGCATGAAAGACACTCTTATAGGTACTATAACATGTAAACATTTATATTCTCTTAAAATAGATAAAAAAAAAAAGCAATTGTGCGTAAGTATATACGTGTGTTCAAATATATATATGTATATATACTTATTTAATATTATTGTGGTAAACCAACTTATTTTTTATTTGCTACTATTTATTTTTTTTCTTTTTTCACTTTATTATTTTATTATAAACTTTGAGTTTTTTTTTTTTTAATTAGTGTTTTTTGTACTAGTTGCAATTGAATTTTAGTATGTATATATTTGCATTTTTTTTTTTTTTTTAATGATATGTGCACCGGTTCCAATTGAGTTTTCAATATATATATATATATATATTTATTTTTTTTTTTTTTTTTGGGGGGGGGGGGTGGAACAACTAGACTTTTTTTTTAACATTTGTTGACTTATAAGCTTAAATTTTTATCAGATTATTCTATTTTTATTATTCACTTGTTAATTTTTTTTTTTTTTTTTCAAGTGCATAACCATTTTAAGATATATACTCTTGCATTTTATTTTTTATTTTTTACTTTTTTTGTTTAGTTAT
>NW_022302231.1:0-5439 GCF_002776525.5 Piliocolobus tephrosceles | reverse complement strand
GGAGTGTGGCAGGGAGGAGTGTGGCGGGGGGGACCAGGGCAGGGAGGAGCGCGGCGGGGAGGAGTGCGACAGGGAGGAGCGCGGCGGAGGGGAGCGCGGCGGGGAGGAGCGTGGACAGCCGGCGCCCATGTATGTAGGTCAGTGTCTTAGGGCAGAAGGCCTGAGGTCAGTGC
Organism: Piliocolobus tephrosceles; assembly: GCF_002776525.5. NCBI lineage: Eukaryota > Metazoa > Chordata > Mammalia > Primates > Cercopithecidae > Piliocolobus > Piliocolobus tephrosceles. The sequence goes on along the minus strand of NW_022302231.1, from coordinate 5,266 downwards.
CACCCCGGAGCCTGTCCCGGCACCTGTGCATATGCAGCTGGGGAGGAGTCAACAGCCCTGGGCACGGAAGTGGAGCCGCACAGAGACCCGAACTCGTGCACAGAAGGTGATTTGCTTGGGGAACAGTGCAGCTGCCAACCCGGTGAGGCCACCAGGAGGACCGAGACGCAGCACGCAGACACAGGGGCCTCCTCAGCAGCCTAGGGACACCCACGGAACCAGGAGCCCGGGGGAACCAGCATCCTCCCAGCAGGTCTTGTAGGCAGCAGCTGCACTTAGAGGTCAAATTGCAGGAATCGATCATGCCCAGCTCTTTTGCTGGGGCCAGGAGGGTCTGTGGACTCCACAGGAAGCCAGCCCTGCTCGAATCCTCAGCCCCAGGCCCTGGCACCTTGTCTGCCCCTTCCACTGCGGGTGCCCCAGGAAGAAGGCATGGCCACTCGTCTCTACTGGGTGCTTCCACTGACTCCAGGAAGTGGAGCCAGCCTGTTCCCCCTGCCCTGGGGCCCGTGGGGCCTTCATCCTGCTGTGCCTGTGGGCGACCCCATCATGGCGCTGGATGGAGATACAGAGGCCTGAGATGCCAGGAAGTGGGGGGACAGGTCCAGCCCTGATGCAGCTCTCAGGGCCTTGGTTGGAGACACCACTCTTCTGCGACATCCCCATGAGTAAAGATGGTTCCAGTTCCCAGGAGAGCTGGCCAGCCACCCCGGGATCCCCGCAGGAACAGAGCAGCCCTCCAGCCGCCCTGGGGTCCCTGTGGGAACAGAGCCGCTCGCGCCATCTGCTGCATGAAGCTCCAACAAGAGCAGCATGAAGCCAAGGAGCCAACAGGCACCTCACACAAAAGCAGCCAGGCCTCCTCCAGTGACGGGGGTGTTTAAAAAACATGCTCAGTCAGCACTTTATTTCTGCAAACTCACAAATTTTCTGAAAATCACGTTAATGAAAGGAGCTGTTTTCCCATGGGGAGGCTGATGGCAGAGGTTTTGAGTGTGACTCTGCCAGGTCCCTGCATGCCTCCTTCCCACAGAGACTGAGTCCCCACTGCCAGCCACAGCAGCCCCCAGGAAAATGCGGGTGCCTCAAATAATGCTGGTCCCTCAGTAAATGCAACACAGGGGTCACACTTAGACCCCAAGTCCTCGTCCAGGCTGCCTCCTTTTGGGCCCCCTGCTCCCCTCCAGGGCCCTACCCTCTTGATCAGAGGTCTCAGCAACTGAGCCGAAATCAGAGACAGAGTTTGCAACCCGACAGTGCCCCAAGGGCGTCTCCGCCACCCAAGTGGTGCCCCTAACATTCAGGCTCTGTCTGCCCCTGGAAGACCACAGGTGGCTCCCCCAGCCTATGCCACAGTCCCCCCCGGCCCCCCGGCCTGGGCAGGTGCTGAGCACCCCCTCCTCACAGGGGCCTTCCTCATCCCCTACGTCATCGCACTGGTCTTCGAGGGGATCCCCATCTTCCACGTCGAGCTCGCCATTGGCCAGCGGCTGCGGAAGGGCAGCGTCGGCGTGTGGACGGCCGTCTCCCCGTACCTCAGTGGAGTAGGTAGGCCGCCGTCCTCCCGTGTCCTGACTGCGGCTGCCTGGGACGGGGCCCTCCTGGATGAGCGGTGGGGCAGGGGCGGGTCCATGCCTGTGGTACGCACGTGGCCAGGGGAAGCTGGCGGGCGGGGCGGCAGGGAGCCCTTGGGTGTGTGTGAGAAGCAGTGGTGACTCAGGGAGAATCAGAAATGGAGACGGCGTGTGCCGGGACATCCCAGAAGGACCTGGAAGCTGGTGTTGCCATTCACGTGTGAGGCGTGAGGGAGGCCTGGCTTTCAGTCGTGCCCTTCAGCATGTGTTATTTTATGTTTTTTGTTTTATTCTCACTGCTTCTGGGCAGAGGGAGCTGGGAGGAGCCCTGGGGCCACCTGACATGGTCCCTGTCTGCAGGGCTGAGCTCTGTCACACTGTCCTTGCTGGTCAGCCTGTACTACAACACCATCGTGGCGTGGGTGCTGTGGTACCTCCTCAACTCCTTCCAGCACCCGCTGCCCTGGAGTTCCTGCCCACCAGACCTCAACAGAACAGGTGAGCTGGGCGCGGCTTGCTGTGTGGGTCTGGGCACGGCCGAGAGAGGCATAGGCTGCAGCATGCCCAGTATCAGGGCAGGTGCGGGTGGTGGATGCTCACCGCAGGTGGAGGGCCAGGGAACCAGTCGCTCTGTGCACACACGCACATGCCTTGATCTCCCCAGGAGCACACGTGCAGTCCAGTTCTCATGACCTCCACACTGTCTTGTGCTTTCCTCCCAGGCCTAGACCACCGAGGTCCCCTTACAGCCGTGTGCATGGCATGGTCATGCAATGGCACTGCTGTTGTTAAATTTAAGACTTTAGGCTGGGCATGGTGGCTCACGCCTGTCAACCCAGCACTTTGGGAGGCCGAAGTGGGCAGATCACTTGAGGTCAGGAGTTCAAGACCAACCTGACCGATACGGTGAAAGCCCATTTCTACTCAAAATACAAAACTTAGCCAGGCATGGTGGCGGGCACCTGTAATCCCAGCTAGTCAGGAAGCTGAGACAGAACTGCTTGAACCTGGGAAACGGAGGTTGCAGATAGCCAAGATCACTCCACTGCACTCTAGACTGGGTGACAGAACGAGACTCTGCCTCAGAAAAAAAAAACAAAAAACAAACAGACTTTGGGTCCAGACTTCAGCCAGGAGCTCCCTCTGGGGAGATCCTTGCGACATGAATGACAGTTGCAGTTTCTTTCTTTTTTTTTTTTTTTTCTTTTCTGGGACAGGGTCTCCCTCTATCGCCCAGGCTGGAGTGCAGTGGTGCGATCACAGCTCACTGCAACCTCCAACTCCTGGCTCAAGTGATTCTCCTACCTCCACTTCCCCAGTAGCTAGGACCACAAGCAAGTGCCTCCATACCCAGCTAATTTTATTTATTTTTTATAGAGACAGGGTCTCAATATGTTGCCCAGGATGGTCTTGAACCCTTGGGCTCAAGTGATCCTCCTGCTTCAGCCTCCCCAAGTGCTGGGATGACAGGCGTGAGTCACTGCACTCAACTGATAGTTGTATCTTTCAATGACTTGCTCAGGAAACAACTCTGACTTTCTTTCCTTCCTCTCTCTTGCTGACTAAAACTCACGCTGGGCTGGTACTGGATGAGACCAGCCTCGGGGACCAACACTAAGTCTGCACCTGGATGCCTTGGGCCAGAGCTGGGCACTCTGGGGAGGCCAAGAGCCCCGACTGTGACATCAGCCTCCTGGCGCCTCTCTGAGGGTGGGTGGTCCTGCCAGGGTTCCTCCCAGCCACACTCTGGAAGTGGCCTCAGGACAGGCTCTCTGCAGCCCGAGTTCCAGGATGATGGTTTGTCGGTTCCAAATTCCTTCTACCTTGTCCAAGGGTTTCCTTTTGGGGTCACTTAGGCCAGCTCTTTGATTTTCAGGCAGGCCTGGAGGGGTGAAGTCCTCTCTCAATGCACACGGCAGGGCCCTATCACTGCCCTTCCCACATCTGCCCCACGCTCCACTGAAGGAAAATTTCTCCAGCAAAGGGCCCGGAGGGGTCAGCTCTGCCCACGCCCTTCTCTCAGCCAAGTGTGGGGCAGGCAGTGCCCACTCAGAGCTGGGCTGTGACAGTGCTCGGGCCAATGACTGACAGGGCCTTAGAGGGGGACTTGGGGCCAGAGGACAGTGTGACGGGAGGAGCCCCGTGACATGGGCAGTGGCCTGGTTGGGATACCGGTAATCCTCAGACTTTTCCATGAGGGCCCCCCAACATTTCCCCAGTCAAGTGTCCCAGGAATGGGCTGCAGTGGGTCCTGAGAGATGTGGCGGGAGCCTGCTGCTGTCAGACGCTGTCTCTGGCTCCCTGCATCGGCCTGTGGCCCTGTCAAGGAGGAAGTGGGAGTCACAGGACAATCTGCCCGCCCGACCACAGCCTCACTTTCTCCCCCAAGCACCAGTTGTCATACACTTGACACATGCAGCCACTGTCCGTCCAGTGCTTCTGTGCCATCCTTGGGGGTCTGGGACGGTGGGTGGCAGGAGAAAGTGAGGGGACCAGCTTTACACTGTGACGGTGATGTCCAAGGGGCTGCAGGCTACCTGGGCTCAGCAGGGCTCATAAACCTTCACAAAGTGGAGCTTCCCTTTGAGGTTCACTCAGCCTGTTCATTTTCACAGCCACGTCTGTTTCTCCATCTCAGCCCTAGGCCCAAAACGGAGTGAAAGGGCACCTCAGCCCAGAAGGGCAGTGTTGAGAGCAGCCCAGGGAAACTGAGCTCAAGAGCCACATGGTGAGGGTGCCTATGCCCCATAGCCAGCCTGTGACAGGCCCCCTGGTTGCAGGGTTCGTGGAGGAGTGCCAGGGCAGCAGCGCTGTGAGCTACTTCTGGTACCGGCAGACACTGAACATCGCAGCCGACATCAATGACAGTGGCTCCATCCAGTGGTGGCTGCTTCTCTGCTTGGCAGCGTCCTGGGCAGTTGTGTACATGTGTGTCATCAGAGGCATTGAGACTACAGGGAAGGTGAGAGCTGGCAGGGCCCGATCCCCTCTCTTGCTTCCTCCGGCCCCGAGGACCCCTCCCCATCGACCTGTGTTTGCTTTGTGTCTACAAGCTCTTATGAGGGGCATAAACGTTTAAGATTACAATGTCTTCTTAGGGTATTGATCCCGTTATCACTGTGAAGCAACCTTTTTTATCCTGGTGATATTCTTGGCTCTGAAATTGACTTTGTTTTAAAATAGCCACTCCAGATTTCTTTGGGCTATGTTAACAGAGTGTACTTTTTTCATCCTTTTTCTTTTAACCTTTTTGTGTCTTTATGTTGAAAGTGTTTTTCTTGTAGATAGCATACAATTGGATCTGGCTTTTTTTAACCAATGTGACAATCTCTGCCTTTTATTTGGGGTGTTTAGAGCATTTACATTTAATGGGATTATTGATATGGTTGGGTTTAGCTCTATCCTCAGATGTGTTTCCATTTGCCCTATCTGTTTTTTTTTTATTCTTGTTCCTCTCTTTCTCTAGGTATTTTTCAGGATCCCGCTCTATCTCCTTGGTTAGTTTAGCTTTAATTCTCTCTTGTTATCCTAGTAACTGCTTTAGAGGTTACAGTCTATGTCTCTAGCCTGTCATGGTTGATCACTAAGTGATCTTGGGGTATTCTATGGTCATTTAAGAATGTCATTGCGGCCAGGCACGGTGGCTCAAGCCTGTAATCCCAGGACTTTGGGAGGCTGAGATGGGCGGATCA
>NW_022302229.1:0-1134 GCF_002776525.5 Piliocolobus tephrosceles | reverse complement strand
TTCCAAAATCAAAATCAGAATCCCAATTCCAGGACTTGGTGACTGCAGTACTTCCTGTCACCGTCTGGGGCAGCTCAGATGTACGGTCCAGCATGAACACACCTGGAAGATGAGTCGGCGAGCCCCTGCTACTGCTGGCACTGTCAGGGCAGACCAGGTTTGCTGTCCATGCCAGGTATGGACCAGCCATGCCTATCTTTCCGTAAATAGACCCGTGGCATGTGTCCTTTCAAAACATTCCATTGGCAGTGTGCTCCTTGCATGTCTTCATTCCTGGGACACACCCTAAAGGATCCCCTGCACACTGCCAGGGGCTTCTGAAGCATGGCCTGTCTTTAGTGGTTCTGAGCCTCAGGACTCGGGTCTGATGCAGGGCCTCTAGATGAAGCAGCTTTGATGGAAATGTGTAGACACAAATGTTACTCAAGGAACACGAGTACAGCAGGTGCTGCAGTTACAGGGCTCACCCATTCCTAATCATTGTGCTTTGTGTCTCCTCAGAGAGAAAAAGACAGCACTGCTCTCAGGGGAGGGCCGGCCCTGGCAGAATGCAGCAGCCATAAAGGATCCAGCCAGAGGATGCCGTATCAGCCCAGCGCTCCCAGGCTGCCCAAGCGGGGGCAGGTGTGGGAAGAACCCTACATGGGGCAGCTCCTAGGATGGGGCAGAGACTTGCCACATCACTGACCCCAGCAAAGGCTATGTGTTATCTCCTTTGGTTGATAATAAACCTTTCTGAGATGCAGAGGGTCCAGGTCAGACGTTCCTACTGTTTTTTGATAATATTAAGGCACAAATTTGGAATGAGGTTTTTGTGCCATTTCTGGTTTTGCCACAGCTGAACTAACCAGGTCCCTTCACCATGGGTCAACTTCCTGGACCTGATACGGGTTCTGAGAAAAGGCATCTGGATTGCCAGGTCTTTTATAAAGACATCAGCAAGCTTCACTTGAAGTGAAAATGAGAGGTTTTCTACCAATACCGTTGACTGACAGTGCTGAGGGGTAGGGTGCCCGTGTGTGTGCACAGAGGGAAAATGCTGTCTTCCAGCTTACCGTGGAAGGATGGGTGTGTTGTGACCTTCTGGGGGTCACGAATGCTGTGCAGAACACAGTAACATTCTTTCCCCCTTCT
>NW_022302228.1:0-1585 GCF_002776525.5 Piliocolobus tephrosceles | reverse complement strand
AGGAAAGGAACAAATACACACATGATATGTATAGTCAGATTGTGAACCCAGCATAGCCCAGAATACAAAAATTTCTCAGTAATCGAGATCCTCAAGAGAAAAATGAGATGTAGCCTATCTCAGTGGCCTTTCATGTGGCAAATGAAAAGTGAAAGTCCATAATGAGAAAGACATGGGCAGCCAGGAACACCATCCAATCAATGTAGACTCTCAACATCTCTGACAGTCGTTACCTGTTATACCCTAACCTGCTTATATATTGGGGTGATATTGCCTTTTGCTCAAAACATACATCAACCTCAAGCCTCAGTAAGAAATATTTATGGACAACCAGATATTCTGTGTTTGCAGTCAAAACTCAGGTAGACCACATTTTATGTGACAGAAGAAGGCACAGCTGATGCCCAGTTAACCCTGAGATCATCTCTGCCTGCAGTTTCCTATCATCATAGCAAGCTCTTTCCCTGCAGTCCATCATCTGTATCTGCCCTTTGCTATAAAGGTAGCAAAAATAAGCATCTGAAAAGATGTTCAACACTGTATGTCACTAGGGAATTCAAATTAAAACAAAGATGAGTTACCACCACACATCTATTAGACTGGCTCAAATCCAAACGCTGGCACCACCAAATGTTGGTGAGGATATGGAGCAACAGGAACTCTCATTGATTGCTGTTGGGAATGCAAAAGGTACAGTCACTTTGGAAGGCAGTTTTGCAAATTCCTGCAAAACTAAACATATGTTTACCATACAATCTGGCAATTGCATTATTTGGTATACACCCAAATGAGCTGAAAACTTATATCCACTCAAATCCTGCACGTGAATGTTTACAGCAGCTTATACATAACCAACAAAGATTGGAAGTAACCAAGATATCCTACAATAGGGAAATGGATGAACTAACTATGAAACATTCATACAATGGAATAGTATTCAGGAATAAAAAGAAATGAACTATCAAAGCATGAAAAGACATGGAGGAATCTTAAACATGTATTTCTAAGTGAAAGAAGCCAATGCAAAAAGGCCGCATAGTGTAGAGTTCCTATTATATGGAATACTAGAAAAGGCAAAACTAGGCAGATGGTATTATAAAAAGTTCAGTGGTTGCCAGAGGCTTGATCAGAGGGAAGGATGGGTAGGTGGAGCACAGAAGATTTTTAGAGCAGTGAAACTTTTCTATGTGACCTTATAATGGTGGATATATGTCTATCATTTGTCAAAGCCCATAACTGGTAGAACACAAAGAGTGAATTTAATATAAACCATGAACTGAATAATATCAATATGGGCTCATCAAGCCTAACAAATGTACCACACTAACAAGATGATAATAGAGAAAGTGTGTGTACTGTGGAGTGAGGGGGATATTCGAGTTCAATATGCCTTCTGCTTTATTTTTCTGTACACCTACAACTGTACTAAAAATTAAGTCAATTATTTACTTATTATTTACTAATTTTTTTGAGATGGAGTCTCACTCTGTTGCCCAGGCTGGAGTGCAATGGCATGATCTCAGTTCATTGCAACCTCTGCCTCCCTGGTTTAAGCCATTCTCCTACCTCAGCCTCCCAAGTAGCT
>NW_022302227.1:0-1797 GCF_002776525.5 Piliocolobus tephrosceles | reverse complement strand
AAAAAAAAATACCTAGGAATCCAACTTATAAGGGATATAAAAGACCTCTTCAAGGAGAACTATAAGCCACTGCTCAGGGAAATAAAAGAGGACACAAACAAATGGAAGAACATACCATGCTCATGAATAGGAAGAATCAATCTTGTGAAAATGGCCATACTGCCCAAGGTAATTTATAGATTCAATGCCATCCCCATTAAGTTACCAATGATTTTCTTCACAGAATTGGAAAAAACTGCTTTAAAGTTCATATGGAAGCGAAAAAGAGCCCGCATTGCCAAGACAATCCTAAACCAAAACAACAAAGCTGGAGGCATCACGCTACCTGACTTCAAACTATACTACAAGGCTACAGTAACCAAAACAGCATGATACTGGTACCAAAACAGAGATATAGACCAATGGAACAGAACAGAGATAATACCACACATCTACAGGTATCTGATCTTTGACAAACCTGACAAAAACAAGAAATGGGGAAAGGATTCCCTATTTAATAAATGGTGCTGGGAAAATTGGCTAGCCATAAGTAGAAAGCTGAAACTGGATCCTTTCCTTACTCCTTATACGAAAATTAATTCAAGATGGATTAGAGACTTAAATGTTAGACCTAAAACCATAAAAAACCCTAGAAGAAAACCTAGGTAGTACCATTCAGGACATAGGCATGGGCAAGGACTTCATGTCTAAAACACCAAAAGCAACGGCAACAAAAGCCAAAATTGACAAAGGGATCTAATTAAACTAAAGAGCTTCTGCACAGCAAAGGAAACTACCATCAGAGTGAACAGGCAACCTACAGAATGGGAGAAAATTTTTGTAATCTACTCATCTGACAAAGGGCTAATATCCAGAACCTATAAAGAACGCAAACACATTTACAAGAAAAAACAAACAACCTCATCAAAAAGTGGGCAAAGGATATGAACAGACACTTCTCAAAAGAAGACATTTATGCAGCCAACAGACACATGAAAAAATGCTCATCATCATTGGTCATCAAAGAAATGCAAATCAAAACCACAATGATATACCATCTCACACCAGTTAGAATGGCAATCATTAAAAAATCAGGAAACAACAGGTGCTGGAGAGGATGTGGAGAAATAGGAACGCTTTTACACTATTGCTGGGACTGTAAACTAGTTCAGCCATTGTGGAAAACAGTGTGGCGATTCCTCAAGGATCTAGAACTAGAAATACCATTTGACCCAGCCATCCCATTACTGGGGATATACCCAAAGGATTAGAAGTCATGCTGGTATAAAAACACACACACATGTATGTTGATTGTGGCACTATTCACAATAGCAAAGACCTGGAATCAACCCAAATGTCCATCAGTGACAGACTGGATTAAGAAAGTGTGGCACATATACACCATGGAATACTATGCACCCATTAAAAAAGATGAGTTCATGTCCTTTGTAGGGACATGGATGCAGCTGGAAACCATCATTCTCAGCAAACTATCATAAGAACAGAAAACCAAATACCGCATGTTCTCACTTATAGGTGGGAATTGAACAATGAGATCACTTGGACACAGGAAGGGGATCATCACACACTGGGCTCTATTGTGGGGAGGGGGGAGGGGGGAGGGATAACATTAGGAGATATACCTAATGTAAATGACAAGTTTATGGGTTCAGCACACCAACATGACACATGTATACATATGTAACAAACCTGCACATTGTACACATGTACCCTAGAACTTAAAGTATAATAATAAAAAAGAAACAAAAAATAAAAATAAAAATAAAAAATAAAAAAATTGATAATTGACTTTACTAA